>NW_028327171.1:60114843-60416343 GCF_987537825.1 Furipterus horrens | reverse complement strand
TGACTTGCCATTTACCCAAGGACACTTCTAGTTAGCTATTTTTCTGTAAGGCAGAATCTGATAATAAAAAATTGTTTTCCTCCCCTAATTACCTTCTTCAGGCTTTTTATCTGTTCATGATCCCCCCCTTAAGCCTTGAATTACTACTTTTATTTAGTAGAAATATGATTCAAATAAGTCCCCGTGGCCTCAGGTACAGCGCTGTGACCATAGTTGACAATACTGTATTAAACACTTGAAGGTTGCTATGAGTGTAGAGCCTTAACGTTCTCACCATAACTACAGCAGCAAAATGATAATTATGTGAGGTAGAGGATGTGTTGACTACTATGGTAAACATTTCTTAATATATACATTAATCAAATAATCATATTATATCACAATGTTATATGTCAGTTATGTCTCAAAAGAGCTGGGAAAAAAAGATATATGATTCTTCATATGAAAAGCTAAAAAGACTAGAGAGGATTTAAGACAAGAAGATCATTGTCATAATCTACAGAACTCCTGTATGTTGGTTGACTGTCAAGTATCTCAATGTATTTATTGGTGTAACATAATATTTGAGTTATCCAACGAAACCTATGGGGCCTATTCATGACCTGTTACCTTTTTTGACTTAATCAACTTATCAATCTAGCCATAACTACTGTTAGAATCACACAGAAAAGTTTTGTTTGCCTTTTCTCAAAATGATAACCAAGTGTTTTGTAAGCCTTGTAGGTATCTTTTGGAAACAGCTGCTTTGCCTTTGATGTTGAAGCAATATCTAAGACTGACGTTATTTCAAAACCGCTGTCATCTTGCTTCTGTCACTGGTGCATGTTGCAAGAACACTTAGTTTATGCCTCAGCCTTTGCTCTCCTTGTCCTCAGGGGCTCTCTCATCTGGGTCTCAACCTCCTCACTCATCTTATGAGCATCACCTCATCACATCTTTCAGTGACTCTCACCTTCTAATGCAGGCGAGTCTCCGTTCTTTGCCTGAGAGTGTGGGCTAGTCCCTCCCTTCTCTCTCAGGCCTGTTCTGCCCAACCCCGGCCATGTTCCTTCTGAGCTAGGTTTCCCTGAACTCATTCCTGTATACCCAACCCTACCTCACCTTACCTCCGTGACCTTGGGTATCCTTCCCTCTTTGTTAGACTCCCCTTTCTCTCCTTGTTCACATGGAAAATTGCTATTCTTCAAGGTTCAGTTTGTAGTGTCACCTCTATTTGCTAAGGTCTTAGGGAGCACTGATACGGCTTACGCATCTATCAGTTCCTATCACTCTGTGGTGTAACCATTTTTTTTTTTTCATTTATTTGCCCCCTCTCTCCACCCCCACAGGTGAGTTTGTTGTGAGAAGGGATTCTTGGCTATTCATTTTGTATCCTCAGCATTTTGCATAGCACCTAGCACATGGTTGATTGATTGAGTCTTATTCTAAGACTTAGGGGCATTACAGATTCAGAGCCTGATTTGGATGCAGGTGCAGAGTACTGATCTCTGCAGAGGCTGAACTGTGACCCACCTGAGTGGAAATTGGGGTGCTTGTGGGGAGGGTGGTCATTACACGTAGTGATGGCTGATGGGTTGCCGCATTTAGACATTGACCTCTGCTATGGATTTACTTATTTCCATTAATGAAAAAAAAAAAAAAAAAGAAATCTGTGAACCCTTTCTCTCAGCCCCTCAAAGCCAAGAGTCAAAAAATTCAGAACAGACACTAAGCAACCAAAATATCATATTTTAAATTCCAACCATCTTAACAAAAATCCCTGGAATCAGTGTGGGTCTTTTCTTTTGAAGAATTCAAATACTTTCACAAATGTTAGTCATTTATCTTCTTAACATTATCTGTCCACATTTCATCAATGCAGAATTTTCCAGCAGATTGGAATGCCATGGGGGGCAGCATGCCTGGTGGGAATATTTCAGCCAAGCTGGGTGACTGACCCCTGCCAGGAATGGAAAAGAGGGAGGCAATGCCTGCATTTTCTAAAATGTTAGAGTGGTAACTCCTTCCCCTTGTATGGCTCTGTAAAAAGGGACAAAGACAGCTGACGAAAGACCCACAGAAGCAACTGCACATCAGAGTGTGATTCACATCTTGAAAAACTCCAATTAACGAAACTTTCTATGTAACCTGTTATTTGAGGGACATCTTACATCTTTGCTCAATGGGTTCAAAATAAGAACTAACATTTACATAAACTTTAGACTCTACAAAGAACTCTTGATAAGAGCTAGATATTTTTATCCCCATTTTACAGATAAAAGAATTGAAACTCAGAGAGGATAAAAGAACGAGCCCAAGGGCATGCAGCCCTGGTAAGTGGCTGACTCGAGGCTAGGTTCTTCTTGCTTTAAATCCTGTGCTCTTTTTCACTTCTCCTTGTGGCCTTCGAATACTTCAAAAGAAGTGTTGCTGGAGCTGGTTTTACCACTTGTAAAGAACAGAAGAAAGCTAAATATAAATCAGCCTCAGAGAAAACTTTGCTTTTCGTGAAGGCCAAACATAACCAGCCTTTATTAATCCTTAGATATGAGTTTCCTGCCACATCTTATGCATGCTCTCTTTTGTCACCTGTTTTCTTAGGAAGAGGCCTTGGTCATATAGCAAAAGACAGAGAGTCTAAAGTGTCACATCTAACTCAAAGCCCAAGAGACAGAGGACCAGCTAGTGTAATGGTTCTCCAGGCTCTGAGCTCCCGGGGGGCTGTGGAGATGAATAAAGGGAGGGTGTTTTTTCCCAATGACCTGTGTTCTTGGGTAATATATGATCAGGAAGCCACTGTCTCATGACTGGGCTCATGGTCCTCATTGCAGCCTCCAGGTACACAGCCACTGTCAAGACTGGGGATGCTGCCTTCTAATCTTCCACTGGTCCATTTTTATAGCGCAAGAAAATGAAGGCCCCAACCTGACTTGAGGTCTAAGCTAATTCAAAGGAAATTTTCTTCAGAACTTTGTTTCTCACTTGAAGTCTTGAGTTTAGCCATCTCTCTGGTGGATGCATGAGATAATGGAAGCATCAAAATGATCTTTAACTGTAGTTTCCTTCCTTCTCTCCTGTGATAATGGGGAACTTAAATCAAGGGACCAACGAGGAATTAAATTTTTACAATTTTGGTGCAAAAGGAAAAGCCTGCAAGGCCTACAAGCAGGCACTGAGGAGAAAGCCTTTGGGACTTTAACAAACAAATATGTTTCTGAGGAACAGGAAGAGAGTAAACAAGCCCCGGCCCCCGGCTGCAGAGCCCTGGGATTAGAGAAAGGCGAGGAGGCAGGGGCAGGCTTGGCTTAGGAGAGCTGGACCTGTTATCTCAGCAAAGCCAACGGGGAGTGTGGGAATGTTTGCACTGATGTAAACCAAATTTTTTCTTTGGCTGATATACAGACATACTTTTAAGCTCTTTAAAATTCAAGGAACATGTGAAACATGAGTCAGCTGAAAGTTTCAAAGTCCAGAGAGTTTTTTTGGGTGTGTATGGAAGTGATGCTTTTTCCAAATCAATATTAAAAAATAAGTGCTATAGAATGGGGATGGACAGGGTCTCTTACAGATTTGCAGAATGTTGTAAACTATTTGTGAGAAGGGTGTAAAGTCCTGTGAAAGCCAGGCACCTCAGCTTATCATTGTTTAAAGCAGGGTTTCTCAACTTCAGCACTCTTGACATGTGGGCTGGGTAATTCTTTGCTGTGGGGCTGTGCTCTGCATTGTAGAATGTTTATCAGCATCCCCTGGCCTCTACCCACTCCAGGCCAAGCACTACCACAGTTATGACAACCAAAAATGTCTCCCCAACACTGCCAAATGCTCTCTGAGGGTTAGGGAGTGGGCAACATTGATTTAAAGGAAAGTCAGATACAGGACATAATTATGGCAAAAGAGTGTATTTTATAGAAAAAAATTTAAAAGGCAGGTAACTGGTTTTAAAGGTGCTCTGAATGCTCATTTTCCTCTGTTGGCAATAGCATAAAGTGTCTTCTAAATACCACTGCTAGGTCAATCCTGCTAAAATATCACTTTACTAGCAGGGTTGCCTATAGATTTAGCAAAAAATATGGGATTCCCAGTTAAATTTAAATTTCAGATAAATAAACACTACTTTTTCAGTATAAGTCTGTCCCATGCAATATTTGGAACATACTTAAAGACTAAAAATTATATGTTGGTTTTTGTTTTTGTTTTTTGGAAATTCAAATATAACTGAGAGTCCTACTCGACCTGGCAATCCTATTCCCCACGTTGCTGGCTCCAGGACCCCACTCTGACACAGGATTCATTCTGACTTTCAGGTTCCTCCAGAATCTGGTACCTCACTCCCACTCTCCCAAGAATAATACACATAGGCTGACCCTCTTCTTCTCCCCTCCTCAACTCCATTTTAAGTCCCACTGTGGCTCATTGGTTAGCTCTTCCCTCTGCCTAAAATATTCTCTTCCTTACTCTACCACCTCAATTCTGCCCATCCTCTCTGTAACCTTCATTGACTAGCTTCATCATACATTGCTGTTTCCCTTCCCTGAAGTCATACTGTGGTGCCTAGTTGGAAACTCCCATTTGGTACTTTCTTGTATGGTATCACATAGCTGAATCTTCTCATTTCAGCTGGATCCTACCTTCTCTATTGCAAGAAATATGGCTTATGCTGAGCACTTAATACTTGCTCCATGACCTTGCTGGTAATTGCTTGATGAGCCATGTACCAACCAGTCCCTAGAGGAGAATTTTAATAGGCCATAAAGGTCACTTAAAATGTATAGTGGTAAACCAGAAACCAGTTTCTTGAGTCAAAGAAATTCTGTAGTTGTTATTTGAAAATGTTTTGTTTTTTAAGTGAGCCTACAAATTCTGAGAAAATTCCTGAAGTGGATAGTTTGATGCTATCTGCTGTAGCTGCTGGCAGCCTGCCTGACAGAGGAACTTTGGCTTCTCACTCCTGTTCTTAGGCAGGGACGTGGTGACAGCTGTGACTGGGTGTGCTCATGGCCCTGCTGTGGTCCACCTCCTAATCACAAATTTCTTCCCTCTGATTTTTATGTTTATCTTTAATCAGAGTCTATGCTCTATGCTCATGTGATCACGTGAAGTGCTGGATTTCTATCTTGGTGGCTCATTAACTGAAACTTTAAATCAGAGGGAGTCAGGTGCCACAAGACTAGAAGGTGTTAGACTTTAGGACAAGATTTCTACCTTTTGGTCAAGTTTAATAATTTTTCAGTAAGACTGTCATTTTTCTTCTGTTAAATGAGTATATACCCATGGAAGTAGCAGCCACAGTCATCAAGACTGAGCCCTGAGAAGTCAAGCATCTGAGCTGATGACTGTCAATCCTTAGCAAAGTCCAGGGACAGAGGTATGAAAGACTCTATTTGATGATTGACAGCTGCATGGGATACCAACATAGAACATGGCCACATCAATACGTGTGTGTGTGTCTTGGGAAATTGGGGCCGCCTAGGAAACTCTTCAAGATCCAGTTGTTAGGCCCTTGGTTGCCTCTATTACCACTGTTGACATAGCCAAGCCTTTATTGTCCTAGTTGGAAAAAGAGAAAACAACCAGAGAAATTCCAAGATTTCTAGCTGTAAAATTCAGTGCTTCTAATGCAGAAATGTGGTGTGAGACGCATGCCCCTTTGTGGATCTTTGTAGAATGAGTACACATCAGTTTTCTATTTGGTCAGTCTGGGGAATGGGTCAAGATACTCAGCTGACCTATTATTATTCTGGGTTCCTGCCTTTGAACTCAAGAGTGGTATAATAATAATTACTGTTATTAATAGTGCCATGTAGTCCTCTTTAGAGGGAAGGTGTACCAAAGATTGGGAGCTTTTCCATACACAGTAAGTGCAAAGATATGAATAGATTTGAGAAGCTTTTCAATTATGTCTCCTAGTTTTTATTTCCACTGACAATAAAGAGGTCATACAAATCAATATTTAGAATTCTGAAAATGTAAGTATGTTCTTTATTTGGGCCTTAAAACTTCCTTTGAAGATAGTACTAGCTTTATATTGAGAAAGTCAACACTGAGGAACTTGACAGTTTATTAAACCATTGGAAGCTCACAGTGCACTTTCTATTCTTCCTTTAAGTAATATAGTATGTATAAAAGTGGTTTGCAAACTGTGAAGCGTTATGCATGTAAGATGCTCTCAATTCCTCACACTTTTTAAAACTGATCTGCTGAAGATATATTTTTTGGTAGCCTTCTTTGTGGTACATGCAATTACTTCTGTTCTTTTGCCTAGTGGTCTCTTGCATTCCTATCTCTGCTTTTCTTCCGTCTGAAGTTTGTCTCATGATATGAGTAATTGTCAGGCAATCTACTGTAAGATCTTTCAGAAATAAAGCCACATAAATTTTTATCATGACTCTCATATCAAAGGATTGCTACTTATGACATATCCTAGATTTGGCCTGAGAATGCTAATATAACTACAGAATAATTTCCTTTAGCCTGGAGTCTTATTCTCCTTGACACTTTTTTTTTTTTTTTTTTGGCAATAAATATAGTCTTCTAAACTTTATAAGTATATGGAGAAATTAGAATCATATATGTATCCATACACATACCAAATTTTGTATAAGACAAAATCTGCTTTGCATTCCTTAACAAAATTCTGACTTATCTATAATGATGTGATATGCCTAGAATTTATCTTATTAATTTTTTTCTACCTTATTTTTTCTACTTTGGGGTCACATTTTTTAAACTGAGAATTAATATGGAGGCACTAAATTTGGACAGAACATTCATTTTTTTAGATCAAGACTTACTTTTTCCTTGATATTGTCAATACACATAAAAATCATGAAAAAGCTAATATTTCTCTTTTTGAGAAACTCAAATTCTCTTTTGGCAGTACATACATTTGTAATAATGTTATTACAAGTTCTAGCAAAATGTGCTTAACAAGTAACTGAATTGGATTTATACAAAATAAGAAAAAGATTGAAAGGATTTTTAGTTATTCAAAAGATTTAAAGTTGCTTTAGAGTGCCAAACTAAATTCAGATTCCCAAATGAATCAAATAATCAAATAATATTTACCTTAGATTTTATTAGTGGCATTTAAATATTTCTTTTAAGTTACTAGGCTGAAGTTTAATCATGGAAAAAATTATTGGAAATTAAAGTAACTTTTAAATCAATAAGTGTGACATAGATGCAATTACATTTTACATTTTAGTCACTTATGTTATTGTACTCTGAAAAAGATAAGAAGTAGCATGTACTTGTCTTTGAATTTATTGGTTTTATGAATATAAAACTAAATATTCACAATGAGATTATTTGTGGTTTTTGCTTTTTTTTGAAAATAGATTATGAAAATCTTACTTTGACATATTTCTGTTTATTATACTTTTTTGCTAATTAGAATTTAAAAACAATTTTGAAGGACAGGATTTCTAATATCTTTTTTTACTATTCCTTCTCTTTCCTTGATTTTAAATGAAGAAGTGACTGTTAGAGGAGTAGTGGTGGCTAACATTTGGAGGGAATGGCTTCTCACCACTGAGGACATGTCTGAGCTGGCCCATAAACCCACTAACTCTGAGTCTGGGTCTTTTCCTGAATAAAACTACCATAGGAAGTAGCAAAATTTATTCACGAGATTCCAAAAGTAGAACTTGAAGTTTTTTTAAAAGGATAATCTGTAGATGTTCAGAGTAGCACAGATACTATGTTATTATTGTATGGAGTGACAAAGTTTTCACCTAAAAGAATTTAAATTTATTTTCTCAAATTAAGAAAGAAAACCCTGAAACATTGTGAAACAGTTCTATCGCAAAGACTACTTTAAGTATTAGTCTTTCAGAATTTATGTTTAAAACCAGTTGCTATTAAGTAAACTGGATATCCTGGTCATTGTTAAACTTAATATGGTTTATAATTTTAGTTTTACTATTTTACTTAGTAACTCATTAGTGCTTAGTTATTATGGCTTGTCTTTTTCTCTTCTTATGTGGTATAATTTAAATATATTCAAATGAGTTTATCAAACAATACACCCCTACCTCTCTCCTTTGGTGGCCAGAAATCTGGGACTGAAGTGAAGAGCTTACCATCCCCTCTCTGGGATGGCAGGCCTGCGAGCACCCACTGGGAACACTCACAGACTGAGTATAATTGGAAAACTGGAATATTGAATATTTCCAGCTAATGCTGTTTTCCTTTGTGTTTTGGTTACAGAAGGGGAAAACAGGGAGCTTTGTGAAAAACAGAATTTTTTAAAAGAAGGATCTGACCAACTATTGTATTAGCTATCATTTTTCTAGGAGGCTGAGTTATTTTTTCATTTTGCTCTTCACAAAATATTTATAGCATTACACGTTTGATTTGGTCTTTGAAAGACTGAATCTGAAAGTACAAAACAATAACTCCCAGTTGTTAAAGTTACTGGGTCTTCAGAAAGTCAGATGTCTCATAAATTAAAAGAATTATTTCAATAATTCAAATCTGCTTATTTAAAAAATATGCATTGATGTGTGATACTTGTTAATTGTATAATTCAGCTTTTCATGTAATTATATCTTGATTCTCCAACAAGATTGCTTGTTTTTTGAGTCAGGAATATTACATTTCTTGCATTATTTCTTATATCTAGTAAGGACCCATTCACATAATTTTTGCATTGATTGATCAACTTTTGTGTCTCACTTAATCAAACAGTGAAATAAGCAATTTTAGGATCTCATCACTTAATCCAATGTCAACCAAATGTGCCACATTTCTCGTGACATCTGCCATGCTCTGCCTATGTCAGATCCAGCTGAAAGCAACTTGACAAAATTGACTTTCTGATTAAGATTATGTATGAGGTGAAGGAACTTTGTTGATTATCCCAGATGCCTCTGAAATCATGTGAGTCAGTATTGTGGTAAAGCAGAAGGAGGTGGAACTATCGTCATTTTGAAGATTAGTGAGTAAGCCTCATGTTGGGGACCATTCTCTGCCTCAAAATCATATTTTAGTTAATTTATCTAGCCAGTTCTAGATTCCCTATAAATCTGTTGTAAGTTTTTGCTTCTATTATCAACAATCATTAATGAAACTTGCAGAAATGGTTCTTATAATTTTTTCAGAAATAAAATTAAAAAATTTCAACAGTGAAATACCATATCTACTGTGATGACTACTCACCAACTCAACATTGTCTGCTGTGACTTGATAATCATAGGAGTAAGGATAAAGCATCATCTGGGAGTAGGAGTGGATTGTCAGATACGCTTTGATGGAAGACAAGTTGCTACGGATGAAATTCGCCAGGGCCTTGGTCTCTTTCTCAGACTCCACAGCAGGTCCACAGTAAGTTTCATCACAGGGTCTTCGAGAGGCTCCGATTGCTGAGGAAACATATGTTGTTGTTAATGGGAAGTGATAATCTATTGAAATTCTCACAGGGGATGTTTCAAATTTTCAAATTAGAGAGTTAAAAATAAGTGGTTTCCACAGAAGTACTTATAATCATCTTTATGTATGTATACATTATAAAATATGTACACATTTAGTTACAAGATTAGGGTAGTATGTTTTTTAAGCTAACAGGGGTAATAAGTTGTACATGAAATCACCAATGCCTCCCTCTGTAGTATTATACAATGAGATCAATATAGTGTAAGAAAATTAATATCCATGAGAAATGTCCACATTATTGTAATCATTTTTGTGAGTTGATCACAAAATTAGAATTATGCCACAATTGTATTTATGTAATTATCTAATGATTGTCTCATCCAGATTAGCTATTCCACAAGTAGGATTATGTCTGCTGTGTTCAGTTTTACGTTTCCAGCATCTAACACAGCTAGAAACACAATAGAGCATGCAATACATTTTTACTGACTGAATAAATAAACTTCATTGTCTGTGCTTTCAGAAGTTAAAACTCTAAACTATAACATTTTCTATTTTTTCTTGTTTTAGACACTATTTTGTTTCCTATGTTATTTTTTCTCTTATGCTTCTCAACAAATACATGCAAAATGATCAGCCAGGTACTTACAGCACCAACCAGCATCAAAATTCCTGTTGGGGTCTGTGCCAATGCAGTTACTTCCCTCATGGGTAGAGCGGGTCTTTCTCCACATTCGGTTCTGAAAGTAGATTATAGGATTAGAACAAGTATAATAGAAAGGATTGGTTTTAATCTGATCAGTGCTTCTCAGTATTGGTTCATATACCTTTGTCCAGGTGTACACATAGCCATCAATATTGAACACAGGCAAGACATAAAAGTCTAACTTGTCCAGAAAGTCTGTCATGTGGATCTCACGTCCGTACGTGCGAACAGCCTGTGTATGAAATACAAAGCAAAATTTTATGAAAAAAATGGCATGTATGGTGTTGCTAAAATTTACATAGACTGTATGAAATTAATGTTAACTTTGGTAATGAAAGCAGTGTCCTATATTAAGGTAGATATTGTTACTATTTAAAAAGCAATTAGAAAAATACTAATGAGAATTTTGTTTAAAATACTTATTTCTAATTTTTCTGTTTTCAGGATACTCTATTTTATCTCTATGTAACCCATATAATTATTATTTTTAACTTTTTACTTTAAAGCTGAATAAAGATTTAACAAAATTAAAGATTTCTAAAGAAAATACAAGGTCTGTTCAGAAGGCATTTGGCCACGTCATATGAAAAATAGAGACATTTATTGTAGATACAATATACAAGAAACATTGTACATAGGACAATGACTCTTTAGTTCTCTTCAGAGTAGGCACCTGGGACCTCACACAGTTCCCCCAATCACCATCAGCTGCCCTGTTATATTTTACTGAATCTCATGGATGGCCTGAAATCTCTTCCCTTTCAAAGGCAATTTTAGTTTTGGGAAAGGCAAGAAGTCACAGGGTGCTAAATCTAGGCTGTAAGGGGTGCTGAGTCACCTGGGTGGTTGGATGTTTCACCAAAAAACTCTGTGTGAGACGTGATGCACGAGCAGGTGCATTGTCGTGATGAAGCTGCCAATCACCAGTTGCCTTTAGCTGTGGCCTTCTGAATCACCCAAATAGTTTCCACAGAGGAATGTTCAAGCTTAATGCAAAATTTGATGCAGGTTCATTGCTCAACTTGCTTAGACATTTTGAATGTGATGGCCACACAGTACACGTGCTCACTCAATGGTGTCTACCACCCTCACTGACTAATTCAGGGGAGTTGTCATGGTTCATGCTTGCGCATTCCAGTCTACTCTCCTTTACATGGATGTCACACAAACCATTCTCGTTATATTGACAACAGCTGGGCTTTTTCAGGACATACATTTGGGTATATGCTAACTTCCTTTGCAATAATAACTGCAATAACTTTTTTTCAAGTTAGTAGAATATGAAGGTGAGACCCATTTAAGTAAGTAAGGAATGTCTATGGGTGGCTATGCATGTTTCTCATAATATCATCTAGAAATTTGTTTAATTTCTATAAAACCTCCAGTAGATGGTCTCATCAGAATGTGCATCTTGGAAGAATGAGAAACTTCCATTTTAAAGTGAGCTCACACTGATGAATATTGGGGAGCCTCTCACTGAGTCTCCAAGCTCAACAATGGTGGAAATGTCCTCCTTTCTCTTCTTTCTTGAGAAGGGAACTCTGTTAATGGACTGGACTAGTTCTCCATGCTAAGTAATGTGGACACTTATCCATGAATGAGGACCTCCTGACAATTTATTATGTTCTCTTAGTCACAGTCCCTCAACCCCAGAATTATTTTAAAGTTAAATTTAAGTCTCCCCTGGGTTTGCTTGAATAGACTTTAAGATATTTAAAACTTCTATCTCTTAGTAGTTTTTATATACTCTTTGTGACTATGTGTCATGCATGTTCATCATAACATATGGTAAAGCATGGGCTTTTTAGGTTGGAGGAGCTATAGAACCATGTTCTTTTAGTGGTCTACAATTAGAGATAACCAAAGTAATGATAAAACTTCTTCCCTTCTAGGGGACAGATGGTGAGACACCCACTGAAGTTAAGTGATACCAGATGGACACATAACATGTCTTGAAACCAAAACCATATGAATAGCAACAGAAGTGCTTCACAGAAATTACATTGTATATAATAATATTGTTATATTTTAAAGCAGTTTAATATTGTAAACCTTGAATTTGAAATAATTTTAGTCTTACAGAAGAGTCGCAAGTACATGGAGTTCCCATATACCCTTCACTCACCTTTCCCTAATGATATCATTTTACATAACCATGGTATGGTGATCAAAGTGATACATTTTGTTACAATACTATTAACTAAACTGCAGGCTTAACTCAGATTTCCCAGTTTTTCTACTTATGTCTTTTTTCTGTTCTAGGATCCCATGTTGCATTTGGTTGTCATGTCTCCATAGTCTCCTCTTATCTGTGACAGTTCCTCAGTCTTTCTTTGTCTTTTATGAATTTGACACTTATGTTGAAGAGTACTGGTGTGCTTATGTTATAGAAAGTCCCTCAATTAGACTTCTCTGGTTTTAAAAATAATTAATTAGAGAGAGGTTATGCATTTTTGGGAAGAATACCGCAAAGACAATGTGCCTTTTCAGTGTATAATATCAGAAGGTACATTGTATTGATTATGTCCTATACTGGTGGTGTTAACCTTGATCACTTGGTTAAGGTAGTTTGTGCTAGGTTTCTTCATTGTAAATTTTATCTTTAAAATTTGATATATATTTTTGAGGAGATGCTTTTGAGACTGCAAATATTCTATTTTTCTTTAAACTTTCACCCTCCCCACCCTGATTTTTGCACATATCAGTTGATTTCCCTGAATTGATTATTCCTGTTGTGGTATAGTGGTGATTTTCTATTTTGCTCATTCTTTGTACATCCATTAGTTGTAATTCTGTAAGAAAGACTTCTTCCCTCCTTCCCTTTTATTTGTTTATTTAATCATCTATTTATATCAATAGGGGCTCATGGAAATTTTAAAATTTTAGTTTTTAAAGGGCTTTCAAATATATCTTATCCTTATAATTATAAGGGATGAAAACAGTATCATTTAGAGTAGGGACCACTATGTACTGTCTTCTTTTATTCCAAAGCATGCAATGATTATTATCCAGGAGGTAATGATCAAGTTAGTGGTTTATACACAAACATTAACTTTTACCCACTATACTACCTATTAGCCTCTCCACCAAAGGTGGGTGTGAAGGTTCAGATAAGTGAAGTTCAAGTAAATGCAACTTGCTGTTTTATTTTTAAAATCTTGCCTTATAAAGTTCTTTTGGTGAAGGTTGAAGCTAATATCCAAAAATGGGACATTGAAATTATGATTTTTCTGTTATTATTCTCTTATTATAGCTAGTTTATAAGGAATTGGTTGAAGTAACATAGTACTTTCTACTTCCCTCTGCCCCAAATCACTCTACATACTGACCTCTCTCACAAACCACTGGCAAAATGCTGGGGAAATCCACTCTCTGGCGTGGAAACCGCAGTCCATGAAAATGGCAGGCTTATTTGGTCCAGGTTTGCCAACCTGTTGCAAACAAAAGGAAAACTCAGGTTTCATTACATTTAGAGCTTAACATTCACAACGTTTCTGAGCTTCGGACTCAACAGGTGAAACTTGATAGCAGCAAGAAATATATCCCGTGATTAAATCAAAATGTGATACTAGTACAGTATGTTCTTGCCTCTAGACACATACAGTGTTTGAGCTGAAGGCTTATGTGGCTGTTTATTATTTTTATTAAGCTTGACAAGCTCATATTTTCAGAAGACGCTTGATTAACTTGCTTAATTGACCTCATGTGAAGGTTATTCTCAGTTGCTATGATTAGGTGACATGAACAAGACAACTGGATGGGTAATTAGAAGTAATTGTGATTATTGCTAATCTTATAAGAATTTTTCCTTTTTTCCCACTTATTTCTTGTCTTTTTTTTTGTCCTTCATTAGAATTATATGACCTAAGTGGCATTAGAGAATGACAGAAACAAATTGTTGATATGCTTTGTAACATTGTCTTACAAACATGAAGTTTATGAACCTCTTTAGCAAATGGATTTGCAAACAACATCTGGGAAAGAAGAATTTCATCAAGGTAGATGATCATTTACATTGCTTAGAGGAGAGTGGTTAAATTTATAGGACATCTATTTTATTATATTTTTCCTTTTGAATAAGTCAACATAATGATTTAAAAACTCATATATGATAAAAGAAGCCAGGGAATCTGATTCCCTGGAGGATATAGGTGGGGAAAGAATTATAACAATGTTTAGGATAAGCATATATATGAAAGAGATGTTAATGTCTAGAATTCATTGATTTAAAGCCCTCAGATATGGCAAAGTCATGGTTGAAAGCAATTACCTTGAGGAGGTACATAGTGCGTCCTTCAAATGTGGTGCCGATTGCACTCCGAGAGATGAGGTCTGGATTTTCAAGGGCAACTTGTTGAGTCCAAGCCTCTATCTATCAAATGGGACAATGTGAATTAATGTGACATTCTTGGTTTGACTCCCAAAGTAATGTCTAACTAAATGATGTGCACATCATACCGTTTCCCAGTTGTTGTACTTCTCGTAACTGTGTCCAGTTGCACGGACCTGGCTATCAAACTGAGCCGCCAGCAGAGATTTCAGGTTGCTTATCAATACCCTGCAATAAACCAAAATGTGTGTTCCTATGAACATAAGTATATTTCCCAATGAACACATGTGAAAACCCAGAGTCGCTGCATTTGTAGATGGTACAATACATTTTCCACAGAGTCACGTGTTCTGTGATAGTTCCTAATGTCATTCAACTTGAGCTGATTTTCACAAAGGGTGAGTAAATCCCTGAGAAAGATATGGTAGAGTGTGAGCAAGGCAGGCTCTTCCTGGGTGACTTAGGATCCAACACTTGAAAAATGGTGTATTCTGGTACCAGGGGCATTCTAGGTCAGGCCATGAGATCCACACAAAGTGCGCACTTGAGCCCTAATCTATGGTCTTTCTTCCTCAGGACATTCCTAGTGTTAGCACTAAAAGTCCCATGTTCCAGGAAACTACTCAGTCCCAAATAAACTGGAACAATTGGTCATCTGAGGTCTCTCTCTATGTTTTTGAGAAAAATATCTTGAGGGGTGGAAATACAGAAATATTAACATGTTAAAGATTTATTAGACAAAACAATACTGGGTTTAAAGACTTAGTTTGTGCTTGCCTGTCTTTTGACTATTTAAAGTAACCTAATAGTGGTCTGTAGCAAAATAATATGAAAATTGGTGAGAAAAATTTTGAGGCTCGTTTATTTCTATAAATGATTGTTCAGGTGAAAGTTCCTACTGAGGGTGTGTATATGTGTGCCTTTGTTTCTTTGCTACTTTTGGGTGGAGTGTGTTCTGAAGGGACACAATTTTATGAGCATTAATGTCCTTAATCACAGCACTCTGAATACTGTGGACAGAGGCCAAGTAGCAGAAATTTCTGTTAATCACAATCAACCCTCGAAATGTTTTTATTGACACACTAAGAATTGCAACCCCACATCAAAAGTCTACCTCTCCTCTGGCTGCCCCATGGGCAATGTGATGAAGTATGGCTGAGACAGCCTCTGATCCTCCCTTTCCCTGGTCTCTCCATTTGGTTAACTTGGACATGAACTTGTTCCTGTTTATGGAAAATGCAATCAATTAATACTAAGTGATATTCACTTCCTAGCAAAAAAAATAAACACTGTCTTAAGGTAGTTTTTCCTTTTTTTTAAGAAAAGGAGCAGATTTTAACATTTATTCTGTGGAAAGAATATTTTCTGTTGAGCAGACATTAGTTAGTACCTTGTTATATTACATTAGTTTCTATGGTTGCTGTAAACTACCACAAACAACATACATTTGTTATTTTACACTTCTGTGAGGGAGAAGTCCAACACACATCTTTCTGGGCTAAAATTAAGGAATAAGCAGGGCTGAGCTCCTTTCTGGATGCTCTAGGGGAGAATCTGATCCTTTGTGCTTTCCTGCTGCTAGAAGCACAGTCCTTGGACCTTTGCTTTCCTCTCCATCTTCGAGGCCCGCAACAGTGGCTCAGTTCTTCTCACATGGCATCACTTGACCTCTGCTTATGTCTCCCTCTTCCAGTTTTAAGGACCTTTGTGTTTACTGTGGGCTTATTTGGATAATTCAGAACAATGTAGCTATTTTAAGTTCAGCTGCTTAGCAACGTTAATTCTATCCACAACAGTAACTCTTCTTTGCCAGTTAGCATAATGTGTTAAAATATTCTGGGGATTAGGATGTATACATTTTGGAGGGATTGTCATTGTGCCTTCTATTATTAGGGACAATGATTATGGTAAGTCTCATAATTATATTCAACACCTACATGGAATTACTGGGAAGAAGGTAGAAGTAGAAGAAATCCTAAATTAGAAATCAAAAGATAAGGGTCACAGTTTTGCCTAACTCAATAAATTGGATTCAGAAAATTAATTTCATTTCTCGGTCTTAGTTTCATAATTTTTAGAATGGGATCATTTGATTAGTTTTTATTTAATGTTCTTTTCAGTTCTAACACACATTGACTTGACTCAAATGCATAGGCCTTAGTAATTTATACAGACGTCTTTCCAAGGTTTATGAAAAAAAAAGAGAAAGCTATGGTCAAGTTTCTAGTTAACATTTTCATAAAATTCAGTAAAACATGGAGTAAACTAATGTCTAGAATATAGGTAGTTTAGGAAAATGATTTTCAGATATAGATAAAAACAAACAAAAACCTTGAAAACTTAAAAAAATTAGCAGGCGAAAACTTTTAAGAAAACAATTACATCCCAAGATCATGAAATTAAAAGAACAAATCTTGCCTAACAAGGATGAATTTCTCTGATCAAATGACAAAACTAAATAAACATCCAAGAGGATATAGTAAATGACATCTATTTTCACTTTAATAAGATTTTCCATGGTCAGTGAGCAGGTAATATAGCATCTTGGTCATATGGCTTCTTATTGGGTACCCAGAGAAAAGAAATCATGAGTTAATTGCTCCCAGACATTCCACAGCCTCAAGACTTTCCCTAGACATTTGTACCTAAGACCATAACCATGGCAACCATCTCTGATCTATTGGGAACCAACCCTGAGTGGCAGGGGCAGCAGATCTCTCACAGCACATTGCTGCCCTTTCTCCTGTACTCAATCCTCAAATCCAAATTATTTAGGAGAATCAGTGACTATGTGGGAATTGATGTTTTGTTTGGTACTAAGATGAGATATTCTGTTAACATTATTACTATGCTAAATATTAAACATTTTCCTCAATAACCAGGACAGTGAAGCATTAAAAAAAAAAAGGTTAAATTTAAGATGATGCTTAAGAGTAAAAGTATCTTCTTAGTAACTTGCAAAACCACATCAGAGTGAGGTTGAAATGCAGTGCTGATTTTTGCCTGAAGACAGGGAATTGACCTCAAGTGATCTTTCCAGCCCTATGATTATTTGCTTTTATTAGATTTAGGATAAAGCACTACTTTAGCTATATTACAAAATATTATTACTAAATAATGAGCTTCTATTCTAGGAGATTAAAACAATGCCTCTTAATGTAATAGAGACTGCATTACAGCTCCAAAATACAGAGACATGTACACTATTTTATACTTTTATATGTTCCTTTTATAGTGCTATGCAACTTTATTTTTTTTTAATGCAGGCAAATTATATAACAGGGACTCCCAACAAAGCAAGGAATACAATTAGTGCCTGAAAAAGAGAGACATGACACAGTTCTCGTCACTTTTCAGATTCCTGACAAAGGAGTATTTGCTCACTTCCTAGATTATGTAATCATTGCTATTGAAGAACCCTACTATGTACCCATTGTTTTGCAAGGACACTCTCTTGTGTGACCTTGAAAGATGTAGAAAAATGATGTTATAGGCAGTTAGGAAAAATCAGTCTCTCCCTGGATTGGATAGTGACATCATTGAATTCATAGTCTTTCTGTATCTGAGAGTGCTACATAAGCTTTTTAAAGTAGCCATTTTTCTGAGTACATACATTGTGAATTTTTCCCATGATAATTCAAAATCTGATTAAAGTTGCCAAATGATAGAAGTTTTGGAGAAGAGCGTTGGAATCGCTGAAATATCAGAAAAGTTATTTTGGTGGAACTTGTGCAGTAGATGGTTCCTATTGTATACAAACACAACTGCAAATTCTTGCTGGCAGGAAATCATCCAAATATAAATTAGTTACCATATGAGGTAATAATGGGATGCACAGGGACTGCTTGCAGCCCAGGCAAGGATATTGCTGGTGTGCTTCTACAGGATTTCTAGGGACTTGTTATTATTTAATATTTAGAAAATTATATGCCACAAATGTGCTCCATAGTGAACAGAGAAGCAAAAATTAACAAGAGCTTAGCCCTTAGGGTACATCCTGTGTTCTAGATGAGACAATGTCCATACACAATTCCCCAAAAGTTTACCCACTAAAAACATGCATAAATTTTCTATCCAATACAAGGAGATTGGTATGGGATTAGAAGTCTTTTTACTACTTTGTGATATGGGTAAAGTTAGGACATCATTCAGGTGGCTAGGGTTAGCTTATACTCACTGATCTTTATTCTTAAAGAATTATAAAGAAACTGTCTTTTTAAATCTTACTGAAGGCTCCTACAGGCTAGGAGTTCAGAAATCCTTCCTAGTGTAATGAGAAGAGCAAAGTGTCACAAACATGAATTTTAATCACATTTTGAAACTTACTGTGCTATATTTTCATTTTTAAGACAGTCAATTCTTAAGGTCAAATTTTGACTTTCCACAGGCAGAAGCAGATAGGTAAGCTATGTGAAGCATGATAATGGGGTTAAACATAATACTTTCTGTTGACCTTTAAAAACTGTATAATCTCCCTCTTTGTATAATACTAAACCGTAGCAGCATTCTTAGCAATAGGAATATCAGTTGCAATTTATTTACTTATTATTGTGTTTTATCTTCCAAACAGTTCTTTGAGAGAGGCATCATATCCTCATTTTATAGAGAAGGAAACTGAAGATCAGAAAGGTTAAACAAATTTCCAAGATCGCACAACCAAGAGGATGCAGAGCCAGGATCTGAATCTCGTCTGCCCCCCGCCCCCCCAAAGCATTTACTCATTGCATTACGCTGCACTTTTGATGGAGGTACAGATTTTAGAAGTGAAAATTCTAACATGTTCAGTAACATAAATACTATTCTGTATGTTTAAGATGTGAAAAACAAGAAAATTTCTGTTAAAATTATGTAGATTACATCTTCTCAAAATATAATGAAGATGAGCTTGTGGTGGGGGATTGTTGGATAAACTTTTCAATGTTTAGGACTAGAGTCTGAGACTGTCCCTTTGCTCCATGCTGATTCACTCCCTGGAGGAAAAACTCTGCTTTCAGCTTTGAAGCAAAGCCTTATTTTCTCCTTCCCTCTAGTGTAAATGCTTCTAGGTCAACGTGGTTTCTCCCAGTCCTAAGCCTTAGCATATAGTCTGTTGTCTGCCTTGAGTATGGTTGGTTCTTGTCATTGTCTGGCTAATTCCTACTCATCTTTCAGTGCTCAGCTGAAGCCTCATTTCTCAGGATGGCCATTTCTAAAAAATTATAAATTGAATTTAGTGAGGTGACATTGGTTAATAAAATTTTATAGATTTCAGGTGTACAATTCTATAATACATTATCTGTATACTGTATTGTGTATTCACCACACCAAGTCAAGTCTCCTTCCATCATAATTTATCCCCTCTTTACCCTTTTCTACCTCCCCTGACCTCTGTTTCCAACTGATAATCACCATATTGTTGTCTGTGTCTATGAGGTTTATTTTCTTTTCTTATTCTCTTCATCTTTTTTTTAATAGGCTTTATTGTTTATGCTATTACAGTTGTTCCAATTTCTTTTCCCTTTGTTCCTGTCCACCCAGTGACACCCCTTCCTCAAGTTGTCCCCCCACTTAGTCCATGTCCATTGGTTGTGCATATAGTTCTTCTCAACATCTTATCTTCCCCACTCCCTCCTACTATGCTTCTTAATTCCTGTACCATCTCCCTCCCTTTCCCCCTCCCCACTGACCTTCCCCCCAAATATTTCCCATACCTATAGTTCTTTTCCCATTCTCATTGCCTACTTAGTCTGCCTTTGTTTCAATTCCCTAGCTTCTGTTGCTGGTTGTTGTGATACAGTTTCATTTTAATGTTCATAGTTTTGATCCTCTTTCTCCTAAACAAGTCCCTTTAACATTTCATATAACAGTGGTTCGGGACTAAAACTCTATCCTCCTGATAATGGGATGCCAGATGGTTTGGCCTATAGTCTACTATATTGCTTATAAACCATTTGGAGGTCAGGTATCTGACTGAAGATTTGAGGTTCAAGAATCAAAACCATTTTTATGAGAGCAATAACTAAATATAAAATATACCATTCCCAACATCTTAAGATTTGAATTCTAGGTCCAGCTCTGCCATGACTTACCTGTGGGGCCCTGGAGAAGCCACAGTCTCGGTCTTATTTTTACCTTCCCACAGTTATTCGGAGGCTTGGATGAGAGCATACATGGGAGAGAATTTTAATACCTATAATACATAAACTTACTCATAGTATAGTTCATTCTGCTCCAGAAAGTCTTCCACAGTGGAAATATCTTCTGCTTTAACACGGAAGTCAACTGTACTCTGAGGTTTGACTTGTGTGACAGAATCTGGTTTCCAGAAGTCAATCTGAGTAAGGTATAAGATATATTGTGTTAGACATCTATAATCTAATAGGTGACTCATCATTGACAAGACACTATTGCTCTACACCATTGAGTCATTTTCAAATTCAAATTATTTATGAAATCTCTTAGAGATATATCCTTTGAGTGAATAAGAATTGGGACCAAAAAGTTAGATGTCAATAAAAACGTTTACACATATATTTATAGCTCTAATTGATTATCAACAAGCATGAAAAACATATAATTATTTCCCAGAATGCTAGTTAGTTGCAGTATTTTATAGCTACTTTTTTCTATTTATTGATTTTTGAAAGCAGTCACATATTGGGATAACAATGTTTGTGGTAATGAATAAATGTGCAGAATGAGTGATGAGGAATTAACTAGAGACACAAAATTTAATAGAGAGAAATCAAACTTTCCTTTCTGATTTTTAATGGACTTATTTTATGAGGAACTCAGTGCTGTACATATCATAGTAATGTGTGGACCCAGGAGCATTTCTTACCTTTGGAGAATACATAAGGGCAGAAAAATGTATCTCTCCATAGTGGCCATTTAGGTTCCATGGCCAGAAACAAACTACTATTGAGGATCTGGTAATATACTGACATTTTTATTTGTTCTATGATTCATCATCTATTATTGAGGACCTACCAGGTGCTAGGCTCTATGCTTGAGACTAGAAATATAATAGTGAGAAAATCAAACATGGCTTCTGTCCTCACAAGGATATTTTAGAGAAAATTATACATAAAAATAACAAGGTGATGTATTTGACAATTCTATGACTTTCTTTGTGCATGTATGGTTTCAAATCTCCCTTTTCCATGAAAAAATAATAACTAAGGACACGCTGTCTCCTGTAGGTACTATTTTCCTGTTTCTTCCTTGAGCTGAGTAAAGGTCTAGAAACCTTAGGTGAGCCTGACAGTGGGTCTTTCTCTACCTCTGTGTCTTGCACAGTCCCTGTGTAGATGTTTACAAGTTATTCTCAGGGTGGATATGTGACAGGTGGAGATACAGTATTCCCTCACTTATTGCAGGTACTATGTTCCAGACCCCCTGCGAAGTAAGAACCTTACATTTATTCTACACTCTTAGACCTACATAACATTAACAACATACATATACAGTACCGCAAAATCCCATGATGTAGTGAAAAAATTCTCGATAAATAATTAAATATAATATTCTAAAAAAATCCCATGATAAAGTGAGGCTGTGATAAGTGAACTGCTATATAGCAAGGGACTACTGTATTTAGGACCATTGCTTGGAAACTTGGAAGGGAGTTTAGGCAGATTTAGAGGTTGTTGAACAGAAACTGGTGAGAAAAAATATTAGTGACTCAATTTTAGATAAACCTATGGAGAACCCAATAGCCTATATCATGTCCTGGTATTCTTAAAATGGATGTAGATGTCTAATGGGTGCTGAATCATGAGTCAGAGTTATAGGGAATGTCAGTGCAATGGAAGGCAGGGACTGAGGATTACATAAGGAGAGATTCCAGAAGAAAAAGTGTGAGTGTGGTTGATACTTAGGTGTTGAAAGGAGAGAATATTTGTGAGTTGATGTAACCTAGTGAATCAAAGATGAGAGATGAAGATGAGATATTAAAAGTAATGGAGGAAGAGTGTTTCAAGATAGCAGCAGAGTAGATATATCTTATACTCATTTCCTCCCAGGATCAACCTGGAAACACAACTAAATTAAAGAACACTCACCTTGAATAATCAATTAAGACTAGCTGCTGAGGTGTTTAGGATTTAAGGTAGAAGCCACATTGAGACCGCATCTGCACAACAGCTTACAGGCTATGGTTGAAGTTGAGCCGCACAGTCAGCCAGCCTGAAGGTTGATCTCATGCCCAAAAGGGCCAGTTGCAATTAAGACTCAATTACAACATGAGGGCCCACATAACCAACACAAAGGATAATCCTAGAGCACTCAATTCAGGAGATCAAGGAGACTACACCACTTGATATCACAGGACACCTACTACATAAGGTCACACCATGAAGCCTGGAACTCATAACAGATCTATCTAATACATAGAAACAAACACAAGGAGGCAGCCAAAATGAGGAGACAAAGAAACAGACCCCAATGAAAGAACAAGATGAATTTTCAGAAAAAAGAGCTAAATGAAATAGAGGCAAGCAATTTATCAGATATAGAGTTCAAACTAACAGTTATAAAGATGCTCAAGGAATGTAGTGAGGACTACAGCAGCATAAAAAAGGACATAGAAACAAACCATGAAAAAGAACCAGTCAGAAATAAGAATACTATATCTGACATCAAGAATAAACTAGAAGGATGAAACTGTTGGTTGGATGAAGCAACGGATCAAATCAGCGATTTGGAAGGCAAGGGAAAAATAAAACAATACCCAAATCAGAGAAACAAAATAAAAAACACAGACTTAAGAAAAAATTAGAATAGTTTAAGAGACTTTCAGGACAACATGAATTGTAACAACATCCACATCACAAGGGTACAAGAAAGAGAAGAGAGCGAGCAAGGAATTATAAACCTAAATGACAAAATAATGGCAGAAAACTTGCCTTACCTAGTGAAGGAAAAAGAGACACAAGTCCATGAAGCACAGAGATTCCCAAACAAGACAAACCCAAAGAGTCCCACACCAAGACACATCATAATTAAAATGGCAAAGGTTAAAGACAATGAGAGACTCTTCAAAGCAGTAAGAGAAAAGCAGTTAATTATCTATAAGGAATCTCCCATAAGACCATCAGCTTATTTCTCAACAGAAACATTTCAGGTCAGAAGGGAGTGGCATGAAATATTCAACAGATGAAGAAAAGCAAGGGTGTAAAACCAAGACTAATTTACCCACTTTATCCAGCAAGGCTGTCATTTAAAACTGAAAGAGAAATAAAGAGCTTCTAAGACAAGAAAAAGCTAAAGGAAGTTTTTTTGCCCCCACCAAACCAGTATTTCAAGAAATATTAAAGGGCCTGATTTAAGAAGTAGAAGAAAGAGAAAAAAATAAACAGAAGAACAGAGTTCAAAGAATAAAATGGGAATAAACACATACCTATTAATAATCACTTTATTTATTTACTTATTTTATGGGGAATTTTTAAATTATTTTATTTTATTTTTTAAAGTATACTTTATTGATTATATTGTTACAATTGTTCCATTTTTTCCCCCTTTGATCTCCTCTGCCCAGCACCACCCCTCCCCAGCAATCTCATCTAACTCCCCCCAGTCCATGCCCATTGGTCATACATACAAGTTCTCTGGCTTTACCCTTTTAATAATCACTTTAAATGTCAATAGCTTAAATACTCCAACCAACAACATAGGATCAGAAAACAAGAACCATATATATGCTGTCTACAAGACACCCACCACAGAATGAAGATATATATAGACTGAAAGTAAAAGGATGGAAAGGATATTTCATGCAAATGAAAATAAAAAAATTCAGGTAGCAATACTTATATCTGACAAAATAGACTTGAAAACAAAGGCTACAGTAAGAGATAAAGATATACACTACATAATCATAAAATGAGCAATCCTACAAGAGGATATAACTGTGGTAAACATTTGTGCACCCAACATAAGAGTTCCCAATATGTAAAGCAAATATTGATGGACATAAAGGGAGATATTTATAGTATTACAGTCATAATAGGGAATTTTAACACCCTTTGACACTCATGGATAGATTTTCTAGACAAAAAAATCAACAAGGAAACATTGGCCTTAAATGACATACATAATCATGGATTTAACTATTATCTTCTGAGCATTTCTCCCCAAAGCAGCAGAATATACATTCTTTTCAAGTGCACATGAAATATTTTCTAGGATAGACCACATGATAGGACACAAGGTAAGTCTCAATAAATTTAACATTTTCTCTGACCATAATGATATAAAACTAGAAATCAATTCCCCCATCCCAAAACAAACAAGCAAACAAAAAAACCCTGAAAAATACACGAAGTCATGGAGCCTAAAAAACATGTTAATAAACAATGACTCCATTAACAATGAGATCAAAGAAAAGATTAAAAGTTCTTTGAAAGAAATGAAAATGAGAACACAACAACCCCAAATTTATGGAACACAGCAAAAGCAGTCCTAAGAGAGAAATTCATAGCATTACAGGCCTACCTCATGGAACAAGGAAATTCTCAAATAAACAACCTAACTTTACACTTAAAGGAACATTTGAAGTAGAACTAACACCTATCCTCCTCAAACTACAGTGTTCCCTCACTTATCACAGGTATTATGTTCCAGACTCCCCCCCACCTTGCGCGAAGTAGGAATCTTACATTTATTCTACACTCTTAAATCTATGTAACTTTAACAACATACATATAAAGTACTGCAAAATCCCACAATATGGCAAAAAATCCATGATAAATAATTAAATATAATATTTTTAAAAATCCCACAATACAGTGAGGCCATGATAAGTGAACTGCGATATAGCGAGGGATTACTGTATTCCCAAAAATTCAAATGAAAAGAAAACTATGAAGCTCATTTTTCATGTCCAGTATTACCCTAATTCCAAAACTAAATAAAAACACTACAAAGAAAGAATATTATAGGCCAATATCCTTTGTGAACAATAGATGGTGAAATCCTCAAGAAAATTTTAGCAAATCGGATCCAGCAGTACATTAAAAAGATCATATACCATGATCACTGGGATTTGTTCTGGGAATGTAAGGTTGGTGCAGTATTTGGAAATCAATAAACATGATGCAGTACATAAACAAAATGAAGGATAACAACCACATGATCATATCAATAGAAGCAGAAAAAACCCTTGACAAAATGCAGCACCCAAATATGATAAAAACTCTCAGCAAGTGGGAATAGAGGAAACATACAACAATATAATAATGGCCATATATGACAAACCCACAACCAACATCATACTCAATGGTAACAAACATAAAAGCATTTCCCTTAAGATCAGGAACAAGACAGGGATGTTTGCTTTTAACACTCTTATTTGATATAGTACTGGAAGTCCTAGTCACAGCAATCAATAAGAAGAAGACATAAAAGGCATCCAAATTAGAAAGGAGGAAGTAAAACTGTCATTCACAGATAACATTATATTGTACATAGAAAGTCCTAAAGATTCCATAAAAAATACACTAGGTCTAATAAATGAATTCAGCATTATACAGGACACAAAATTAATATTTATAAGTTGGTAGCACTTTATACATTAATAATAAATTATAAGAAAAGAAACTAAGAAAATAATTCCATTTACTATTGCAACAACAACAAAAAGTAAGGTACCTAGGAAGAAATTTAACCAAGGATCTTAAAGACCTCAGAAAACTATAGGACACTGAAGAAAGAAACTGAGTTAAATACAAATAAGTAGAAGCATGTACTATGTTCACAGGTTGGAAGAATTAACATTATTAAAATGTCCATATTACCCGAAGCAACCTATGTATTCAACACAATTCCTATTAAAATAACAATGGCATATTTCACAGATCTAGAAGAAATATTACAAAAATTTATGTGGAACCAAAAAAATCCCAAATAGCCTCAGAAATCTTGAGAAAGAACAAAGTTGGAGGTTTCACAATACTTGCTATCAAACTATACTACAAGTCCATTGTAATCAGAACAGTCTGGCACTGGCATAAGAACAGACATATAGATCAATGGAATGAAACTGAAGGCACAGAAATCAATCCACACCTATATGATCAATTAATATTTGACAAAGAAGGCAAGAGCTCACAACAGAATAAAGCGAGTCTCTTCAAGAAATGATGTTGGAAAAATTGGACAGGAACATGCAAAAAAAAAAAAAATAAAGAAAGAAACTAGATCACCAACTTATGTATACATAAGAATAAACTCAAAATGAATAAAAGACTTGAATATAAGTTCTAAAACCTTAAAAATCCTAGAAGGAAACATAAATAGTAAAATGTTAGATATCTCTCATAGCAATGTTTTTTGCCCATATGTTTCCTAGGGCAAGGGAAATAAAGGAGAAAATAAACAAATGGGACTATATCAAACTAAAAAACTTCTGCACAGCAAAAGAAGTCATCAACAAAATGAAAAGGAAACTTACTCTATGGGAGAAGATATATACCAATGAGACATATGATAAGGGATTATCTTCCAAAATTTATAAGGAAATTATATAACTCAACATCAGGAAGACAAACAGTCCAATTAAAAATGGGCAAAGGCCTGAACAGACACTTCAAAGAGAACATACAGATGACCAACAGACATATGAAAAAATGCTCAATATTACTAAACATCAGAGATCACAATGAGATATCACCTCACACCTGTCAGAATGGGCATCATTAATACAACAGCAAACAACAAATGCTGGTGAGGATGCGGAGAGAAAGGAACTTTAGTGTGTTGGTGGTGGGAATGCAGATTGGTGCAGCCACTGTGGAAAACAGGATGGGGTTTTCTCAAAAAATGAAAAAAGAAATTGTCTTTTGACCCAGCAATCCCACTGCTGGGAATATATCCTAAGAATCCAGAAATACCAATTCAAAAGAATATATGTACCCCTATGTTCCTTGCAACATTATTTACAATAGCCAAGATCTGGAAAGAGCCCTAATACTCATCAGTAGATGAGTGAACAAAATAGCTATAGTATATTTACACAATGGAATACTAGGCAACCATAAAGACAAAGGAAATCCTACCTTTTGCAACAGCATGGATGGACCTAGAGAGCATCATGCTAAGTGAAGTAAGCCAATTAGAGAAAAACAGTTGCCATATGATCTCCCTTATATGTGGAACCTAATGAACAAAATAAATTGATGAACAAAATAGAAACAGAGGCATAGATACATGGAGCAGACTGATAGCTATCAGAGGGGTGGGGATGGGGGGTAACCGGATGAAAGAAGGTGAAGGGATTAACCAAAAAACATATATGCATGACCTATAGACACAGACACAAAGGTGGCAATGGCCAGATAGAAAGGGGATGGGATCTGGGTGGAGGTGGGCAAAGGGGGTGGAGAAATGGATATTTGTAATAGTGTTAGCAATAAAAAGGAAGTCAAAAAATTAAAAAATGTAATAGAGGAAGTATAAAGGCATGTTGTAATAAAAACAGAGGAAACAATGGACTGGTAATAAAATCTAGTTAGCTAACATTGTAAAGAGAAGCACAATGAAGACAAGAACATTATATTAGAAAGAATGTTTTTAAAAATTAACTCCTAATTTGTGTTTCTAATAAACACTTGTCATTCTAAGGTGAAATGGGAGAGGGAGTTGTATCTTTACAGACACAGAAGTTTAGAATTGGTAAAGCACAGAAAGTCCTCCAAGTATTTGTATCAAGTTGGCTGTGCCCCACCTATACATAATGCTAGGACCTATAAGTGTGCTCAAGGGACTCCCCAAGGCCGAGATCTGTTTTTTCATGCTTGAAAGCTCTTTCCCTGAGAATTTGAAAAAGCTAGGCTAACAGTTTGAGGTACGCAGGAGGTGGCAAGAAGTAACTCTTTTCAGAGAAGTGCTCAACCATGACCCTGGAAGTGGATGTCTAAGTATTCCAATTCTCTCAGTTCTCAGGTGGGATAATTCTGAAGCATGTGATTTGCACCCTTTCCTAGAGTTTGTCTGTAGAATTAAGCTCTAGTCATTCTCTGTGGTAAGTGACTTCATAGGGCCCCCCTTCGTTGACCTTTCTGTATCACTCTCCACTTCTCTAACAGTGCTCCTACATTTCCACAATGAAATCTTTGCCCACAAATCTTTGTCTAAAGGTCTGCTTTGGAAGAACATATATTAAAATGTAGCTTTTCACTCAGAGCAGTGGTTCTCGACCTGTGGGTTGTGACCCCTTTGGGGGTCGAATGACTCTTTCACAGGGGTCGCCTAAGACCATCGGAAAACACATATATAATTACATATTGTTTTTGTGATTAATCACTATGCTTTAATTATGTTCAATCTGTAACAATGAAAATACATCCTGCATATCAGATATTTACATTATGATTTATAACAGTAGCAAAATTACAGTTATGAAGTAGCAACTAAAATAATTTTATGGTTGGGGGTCACCACAACATGAGGAACTGTATTAAAGGGTCGTGGCATTAGGAAGGTTGAGAACCACTGACTCAGAGTGGAAAAATGCTTGCATAATATCCTTGGTGATGGTTCCAATATGATTTTGATTTAGTCTAGTACCACTTCAGAACAGTCTAATTATATTACAGAGAGTTTAATTTTTGTTAGTACGTTGAAAGTTGCCTTTCCTGATCTCCTAACCTCTTGCTCATCCATCTTAGTTCTACTAAATATTGCAGGGAAGTGGCTGGGGGATATATATATATGATTCTGCAGTAAGAATAATTTTTTTAATGAGCTGAAGAAATATCTTAGATATATTAGAGAGAAGACTGGCAGACCTAACTTGAGGTCTCTTAAAAATTTCAGCTTGACATGGAGAAATTGTTCAGCAAACATACCAACACCCAGTGCTATGGAGTCCTGCAAGTACAGTGCAGACTTATTACGCTAAAGTTAAAGCCTAGTGCTTCCTAGGAGAAATGGAGCCAAAAATCAGAGTAACACTGTAGCCACATGATGTTTACCAATGCATCAAGTATAGATTAAAATAATAAACTCAAATTATTAGCACAAGGAGATAAATATAAATTTCAGTAATTACCAAGACCTTGAGAATGAAAGGGCATAAAATATATGACATGAGATGTGGAGAATTGAATTATATGTTAATAAGTTATACAACTGAGGTTATAAAATTATAATCCATGAAACTGAGTGATAAGGAACCATAAAGAACATTTGTTGGAAGATAAAATAATATCTTTAAGTGACAGCACTGTGGAAATGTCAACTTAATCAGCCAGCTGGCTTATAACTAAAGAGTCCTTTCTAAAACATATCACAAAACTAGTGCAATAGCAAGATAAAGATTAAGATTTTATCTTAACTTAAATTCTTTTGGAAATAAGAAGGGCATAGTATAAAAGAATATTGGTGTTGGGAATCTTTGGCTCTTCACAAATTTACACAAGTTTGTTTCTTCACATTGCATTTGACTAGAAGTTTAGCATCTTACTGATGTTTCATTTATCTTGACGAAATTTTCTTTCTTATTGGAAGTGGAAGTGACTTTTCTTCTAGGCTCGATTCCTCCTGATCCATGGAGGAACTTACTAGTATAGCGGGAATAATAAGAACATTGGAAGACTTTAACCAGGCTACTCTAGGCATAGATAAACATGTAACTTAGAGAAACAGAGTTTTAAAAAGTACAGAGAAAAGAAGTAGGTTTTATGGTAAATGCCACCAATAAAGGAAGAAGTGCAATCCTGATTGCAAGGAGATAAAATAAAATCCTTACTGTACAATTACAGATGAAAAGGGGGAGGCAGCTAGAGCCGAGTGTAGTCACAGATCTCTCCAACACACTTAACTTTTAAAACGACATGTTCAAAAGCAGGGAGGAAGGACGCATGGCCAAGGATGAATACAAAGCCTAGTTGCCCTTGTAATGATCTTATCAGTAAGGCTACAGTCTAGAATATGCTGTACTTGTGAGATTGCTAAGGAGAAAAAAAATTCTGTTTCAATCACGTTGGAAATAAAATGAGTGAAAAAGAAACATGCAGCTCCACTGCTTGGAGCTAAAGCATGGTGTTTGTAGCTGGAAGAGACAAAGCAGACCTATTTAACTTCTGTTTTGCTTCTTTTCCCCCCAAGGATTTAATGCTATTTCTTGTTTCTTCTTCTTCTGAGAGATGATATTAACATAAGTAAAGAATTTTTCACACGTTACAATTTTAGCAGAAATAACCTTCTTTGGAAAGAAAACTTTGAGGCCCACAGTAGATGAGGAGAGAGGGGATATATATTGCCTTCCAAATCTCAGATGTAACAAACATTTACATAGTTCTTATTATATACATTCTTTGTAAGTGCTTTACTTACATTAATTTTTTTAAATCTCACAATAATCCTATAAATTCAATACTATTTTTCTCCTCGTTTGATTAACTAAAAAGTTGAGATCCAGAGAGGCATCCAAGATCCAGCTAGCAAGAGCTACAGCCAGGAGTTGAACCCAAGCAATCCGAGTCCTGATTCTCTTCTCTCAACCACCATAAAAAGCTAAATATTGAATTACTAAAAAAGTACTGCAGGCATGATTGCAGAATTTTATCAGCAATCTGGGATGAATTAGAACTTGAGGGGATCACAGAGGAGTGGAACAGGCAAGCCTTAGATTTCATAAAGAGAAAAACAGGTGAATCCCAGAAGCAGGAGCTCCTGAGGCCTGGCTTGGATTCTGGCAAAGCTGCAGAGTAAACTGGAAGCAGATGGATTGTGGATGCTCAGAAATGGAAGCTGTGATTTCTGAGAGCCAGCACAGTTTAAAGAATGAATAAGTCAGGCCCGATTAACTTCACTGTATTATTGGAAGAGACTATTAGACTGAATGCTGAATCTGGATTTCAGCAAAGCATTTGACCAAGTGTCTTCATTTATATTCTTCTTTACAAGTTGAAAAGCAATATATTATTTATAGGTAACAGCAAGAAACATGGGTAATTGAGCAAAATTATTCAAGAAAAATTGGTTAATGAATCACTTTCAGTGCTTACCACTATGTCTGACACATTGGAGAGTCAAGATAAATATGTATTAAGTGAATAAACAGTGAAGGAGTCCTCTAATTCTGTGCTGACCCTTTACTTACTTAATGTTTTTATTTATAAGTGGCAAAGATATAAGTCAAGAAGGCACACTTATCAAACTTGCTGGTGATGCAAAGTTCAGGGGAAGAAGTATTACTTTGGATGACCGAATTCATTTTAAAAATGATCTCAACATGCTGAAGTTATCAAGATAAACTTTAGCAGGGTAAATCTAAAATCTTGCATTTGGGTTAAAAAAATTAGGTGGGCAATTACATATGGAAGAATATCTTACTTGAGGTTGGTTAATGTGTGAAAATAATTATCTAACAATTTTGACTTACCATAGGTTTACTGTGAGCTAAGAGTATTCAATAACTATTCAAGATATTAAAAAGAATCTTGAGCCCCCTTAGTTAAGGTAGGCAATGGTCTTGTGGTATGCATCAATCAGAGCATACCTGGAGGTCCATTGTCAATTCTAATAGCTACATTTGAAAAAAGAAATATAGACAGAAAATCTTGAGCAAGATCCAGAGGTGACTAGAATGATCAAGTGTCTATAAACCAGTGCTAAGAGAAATGATGGAAGGCCTAGAAAAGATAAATGTTAGAGATAAGACAATATCTGGTCAGCTAGGTCCAATGCGTTAAAGTTAGGGAAGGAAGCTTTCAGCTTCATATAACAATTAAATGATTTTTAAGGCACCTGGGATACTCTGAAAAGTAGTGTTGTTACTATCCCTAGAAGTACTCAAACAGGTTTTATTAGCATTAGCAACCAGCGATGCTGTTTCTATGGAGGAAATTCCAGATTTGAATGGAAAACTGGAATAGATGACTTTATATTATATTATCTTTTAATTCTAAACTTCTGAATGTTTCACATTATGACACTGTATACCTTCTTTTTACCCCCTCCACACCTTAAAAAGTAAAAAAAAGTCTATAGAAAGAAAACATAGCTGAGTAGACAGACATTTAGAAGTTAGTAGATTATTTTGGTTTATGTATTCATGAAGAAACAGCATTGGTCTAAGCGAGCTATTTGGGATCAACAATAGCTTCCTGCCACACTACAAACGTAATTAAAAATGTGAATTTTTATCCCACACCAGTGTATTTTTAAAAGTAGCATAGAGATTTTGGTTTCTTGAAAGTAAAAAGAAAGAATGTAAATCACTCATGTCTTTTTACTTTCTTTCTCCCCCTCATGCCATATCACTAAGAGGGCCTGAATCAAGGTCATGAAAACTCAAGCTGTTTGATTTGGATTGAAAGAAAATCAAAGAGAACAAATGATACATGGGATGTGGAAATGAATTTCAAGTTGGACAAAAGCCCAGTTTTTCAGTAATATCAAAGTCAATCATTTTTCTTTTTTGCCTTAGAAGGGAAGTGACTGTACATTAGGTGTTTCATGACCATTGTGACTGTTCCAACTCATTCAGTTGTCAAGCTCTGTCCACTCTTAAAAAAGTTATCTTGGTTTATTTATGATACTATCTGGTTTATGGTAACCTAATTTAAGCAGGAAAAAAAATGGGTATGTGGTACTAAATATTTTTCAAGTTTTTATTTCTTGCTACAAAAATGCTATAGTTACTATTTCATGTCATTCTTCCTTTAATGGAATCACAGTGCAATCTAAGATTTTAAAGTAAGTGTTAAGGAAACCTATGGTACAGAATTGTTATTTACCTGGTTGGCGCTGGCCAACTCATGCAGCAAGCTGACATGATTTTCATCTTCAACAGTGACACGGAACACCTTCTCACTGAGTGGTGAAATAGCAGAAGAAAAGAAAATTTTAAATTGGGTATTGCATTCATACTTTGGGGTTAGCAAGGAAGAAGGACTAGCTCATTTAAGAAATTGTTTACTTACCCTTCAAAGTGCTCACCAGAATGGTGAGCAGATGTTAGGGCCACTGCCGCGAGAACCAAGAGTGCCAACATTGTGCCTGACTAGGCCTTTCGGGGGTGTTTCACCTCCTTTTATACTTCAGGGTGTTCTTTGTTTTCTTCTGATTGCAAATAGGCATTATCATATTTTGATTAATGGTTTTTCTGGCATTGTCGCCTTGGTAGCTGTGTGAAGTCTGAGAGGATATCTCTCTCCACACCTGTGGAAACAGAACAAATAATCTCAACTTCACCCTGTCTAATTTGTATGTCAGACCTTGAATAATCTAGAGATAAATGAGTTTTTTTAAAACTATTTTTAGTCTGTTTTTTTTCATTTTGAATTGAGAATTACATGCAATAAATTCTATAGATTTAAGTGCAAAAACTTGATGAGTTTTGACAAATATATATGCCCATGTAATAAACTTCTTCATCAAGTATAGAACATCATTATCACCCTGGGAAGTTCTTTTTAGTTTGCTTCTCCCTCAGGCAACCACTATTCAGATTTCTAGCTTCATACATTAATTTTGCCTCTACTAAAACTTCATGTAATTGAGATCATAGCACATGTATTTCTTTGTGTCTGGCTTCTTTCATTCAATATATTGTTTTTGAGATTTATTAGTATTTTTGTTTGCATTATTGGTTTGCTCTTTATATATATTTTAAGTATATTTTATTGATTGTGTTTTTAGGGTAGTTCCAATTTTTTCCCTTTGCTCCTCTCTGCCCAGTACCCTGTTCCTTCCAGAAACCCCACACCCCTTAGTTCATGTCCATGGGTCATGCATATAAGTTCTTTCACTTCACCCTTTCCTATATTATTCTTAACTTTCCCCTATGTATTTTGTTCCTACCAATTATGCTTCTTAATTCCTGCACCACTTCCCCATTTCTTCCCCTTCCCCCTCCCAACTGATAACCCTCCAAATGATCCCCATACCTATGATTCTGTTCCTATTCTGGTTTGCTTAGTTGAATTTTGTTTTTATTTTTTAGATTCAGTTGTTGATAGTTGTGAGTTTGTTGTCATCTTAATGTTCATAGTTTCTTATCTTCTTTTTCTAAGTAAGTCCCTTTGACATTTCATACAATAATGGCTTGGTGATGCTGAACTCCTTTAGCTTTACCTTGTCTGGGAAGCACTTCATCTGCCCTTCCATTCTAAATGATAACTTTGCTGCGTAGAGTAATCTTGGTTGTAAGCCCTTGCTGTTCATCACCTTGAATACTTCTTGCCAGCCCTTCTTGCCTGCAAAGTTTTTTTTGAGAAATCAGCTGAGAGTCTTATAGGGACCCCTTTGTAGGTAACTCTCTGCTTTTCTCTTGCTGCTTTTAAGATTCTCTCTTTATCTTGAACCTTTGACATTTTAATTATGATGTGTCTTGGTGTGGGCCTCTGTGGGTCTAGTTTGTTTGGGACTCTCTGTGCTTCCTGGACTTGTATGTCTATTTCCTTCACCAAATTTGGGAAGATTTCCTTCATTATTTTTTCACATAAGCTTTCAATTTCTTGCTCTTCCTCTTTTCTTTCTGGCATCCCTATGATTCAGTTGTTGGTATGTTTAAAGTTGTCCCAGAGGTTTCTAAGCCTCTCCTCATTTTTTTCAATTCTTGTTTCCTCATTCTGTACTGGTTGACTGTTTATTTATTTCTTACGTTCCAAAACATTGATTTGAACCCCAGTTTCCTCCCCTTCACCACTGGTTTTTTTGTGGATTTTCCTTCATTTCATTTAGCATAGCCTTCCCTTATTCTTTTATGCGTTTGCCACACTTAAGCATGTCTGTCAAGTCTGTGAGCATCTTTATCACCAGTGTTTTGAACTCTGCATCTGTTAGGTTGGCAATCTCCTTACCTGTTAGGTTGGCTGTCTCCTTGTCGCTTAGTTCTGCCACTCGAACTTTGATCCGTTCCCTCTTTTGGGCAATATTTCTGTGTTTCCTCATCTTAACAGGTTCTTGTGTTTGTTTGCCTCTCTGTCTTAGGTAGAGCTGTTGCTCCTGTTACATTGTAAGGGGCAGAGCCTTAGGTATTCATCAGTACAGGGTGACCCGTTTCAGCACATTGTGATGCTGTATGTGGGGGAGGGGCCTGAGAGGGGACAATGCCATTTGCTCAGCACTTGCCTCTTTTCCAGGCACTTCTTCCACTTCCTCATGGGACTAGAGCCTCTCTAGCTGTTGCCCCAGCTGTCATTCCCAGAGTGGGTAGGTCTGTGAATGTTCTAGGACCACGGGGGCCCTTTAAACAAGCGGACTCTGCTGAGAGACTGGCAGTTTCTTCTTCTGCCCCAATCACTACTGGTTTCCACAGTCAGAGACAATAAGGCTTGATTTTCCCTGGCGCTGGGACCCTGAGCTATGTGGTCTGGTCAGGAGCTGGGAACACTTCCCAGGTGTCCCTCGCTACTTTTTAAAATGTGTGACTGTGCTTTCTACCAGCCTGCCACTGCTGGCGCTGCTGCCTCCACCACACTGTGTCCTCTCCACCCCACCTCTGCCCCTCCTACCTGTCTGGATGAGTATTTCTTCTTTATATATTTGTTCATTGGACTTCCATGCAGCTTGATTTTCTGGAACTTCTGGTTGTCTCTATTTTATTTTATTTTTAAAAATAATTTTATTTATTTGTTTGTTTATTTATTTAATTTTTAGAGAGAGGGGAAAGGAGAAAGAGAGGGAGAAAAACATCACTGTGTGGTTGCCTCTCACTTGCACCCCCAACTGGAGACCTGACATGCAATCTATTCATGTGCCCTGACTGGGAATCGAACCACCAACACTTGACTCACAGGCCGATGCTCAATCCACTGAGCCATAGCAGCCAGGGCTTTGTCTCTAGTTTTGAGGTAGTTGTATGCCTTCTTAGTTGTGGGGGTGATGCAGTGTATGTATATGTCTAGGCCTTCATCTTGGCTGGAAGTCTGGTTTGCTTTTTATATTAACAAGTAATCCATTTCATGAATACACCACAATTGGTTAACCTACTTTCTTATTTGTAGATATTTATGGTTTTGCAATTTTGTGTTATTATGAATAAAGCTACCATAAGAATTATTATACAAATCTTTTTATTGACAAGCTTTCGTTTTGGGAGGAGGTAAATAAGAGTGGAATTACTTAATAATGTAGATGCATTCTAACATTATAAAATTTTGTCATTTTTCCACAGTGGTTGTACCATTTTAACCTTTCACCAGTATCCAGTTGCTCTTCATTTTCTCCAACAGTTTGGTATTATTAGTCTTTAATTTTGCTAATTCAGTAGTATCTAATTGCGGTTTTAATTTTTATTTTCCTGATGCTGAATATCTCTTCATGTATTTATTGACCATTATAAATCCTCTGTATGTCTATTGAAGTATTTTGCCTTGTTATAGAAATTTATTGTTTGCCTTTTAAAATTGTTTTATAGCAGTTCTGTATACATTCTGGATACATTCTGTATCCATAATGGCTATCACCAATAAATCAACAAACAAGTGCTGGCAAGGATGTGGAGAAAGGGGAACACTTTTGCGCTGTTGGTGGGAATGCAGATTAGTGCCACTGTGGAAAGCAGTATAGAGATATTCCCAGTGGTCCCACTTCTGGGAATATATCTGAAGGAACCTAAAACACTAATTCAAAAAAATGTAAGCAACCCTATGTTCATCGCAGCGTTATTTACGAATGCCAAGATATGGAAGCAACCCAAGTGTCTATCCGTAGATGAATAGATAAAACAACTATAGGCCATTTACACAACGGAATATTTTTTGACAGTGTGGATGGACCTGGAGAATAATACGCTAAGTGAAATAAGCCATCTGAGATAGACAAATACTGTATGATTTCACTCATATGTGGAATCTAAGGAACAAACTGAACTAACAAGCAAAATAGAAACAGACTCTAGATAGAGGGCAGAATGTCAGCAAAGGGTGGGGGAGGGGAGGGGGCAGAGGTATTGAGCCAAAAAGAAAAAGGACTCATGGACATGGACAACAGTGTTGTGATTGCAGGATAGAGGGGACTCTATAGTAATGAATAAAATACAATAACAATTGAAAAACAAAACAAAAAATATATCTTGCAAATACTTTTCCAGTATGTGGCTTGCATTTTCATTTTCTCAATATTATCATTTGATAAGCTTTCAAATTTTGATGATGTTTCAGTTTATCAATGTTTTTCTTTTATAATTCATGACTTTTACATTATTTTCAAAAAATCTTTTACTATTCCAAGGTCCCAAACATATTACCTATGTTTTCTTATAGGAGCTTTGTACTTTAGGTCTTTTCATATGGTGTGAGGTATGGGTCAACAAATTTTTAATATGGGTATCCAATAGGTTCAGTACTGTTTTTTGAGAACGCTTTTCTTTTCCTATTTGGCCATATATGTGTGGGGTAATTTCTGGACTTTCTATCATGTTTCATTGGTCTACTTGTCTTAATTTTATACAATTATCACAATATCTTGTTTATTATACTATATAGTAAGACTTAAGGTAATATAGTGTGTAAGTTCTTCAACTTTGTTCTTTTCCAAGATTGTTTTGGATACTCTAAGAACTTTATGTTTTAATTATATATTTTAGCATCAATTTTCCAATTTCCATAAAATATTTTGCTGGAATTTTGATTAGGATTGCACTGGGTCTATAGAGGAATTTGGAAAGAATTGATATAATTATGATATTGAGCCTTTCAACTCATATACATGTTATCTTTGTATGTTAATCTGGGTCTTTGTCAAAAAATGTAAAGAGTTTGAGATTTTATATTATTTAATACCTTCAAGATAAAAAGTTATCTTGCCAGAGTTTTATAGATGCTAACAGAAGAGAAGAAGCTCTTGGGTCAGAATCAAAAGACTGTTATCTGTGGCACAGTGGGCAGCATAAGCTTTTTATTTGTATCAGTCCTTTTACTCCCTAGTCTCATGGGATGATGTGAAGGTGAGATGATGTTTGGTACACAAGTTTTGTTTAGGAAACTCAATTTTATAAGGGGGCTGCTAGCAAATCTGACCAACTTTTGCTCCTTTATTATCCTGGATTGCAAATAGAATTTTCTTTTGCCTTCCAGGGAGACACTATTTCTAGCTCCCAAGCTTTTTGTACAAATATCTTTGAAAGGACAGTTCAGAATAAAAGCTGTCCTAAGACATGCAGAAACAGAGGACTCCATGGAGAATTATCTTTCAACAATACTTACCCCTTTCTATATACTCTTGACTTCTGGTGAATTTTCTTATGAGTTTGTTACTCTCTTGGTCATTTTGATTAATCTGGCTGACAGAGGCTGGGACCAAATCCATTAAATTTGTCTAATATGGCATTTAATTGATATTCATATTGATAAGACTCTAAGAAGCATGATGAAACCAATCTGTAACACTGACTTCAGCCATGTCTTCCCAAGGTACTACACATAATCAGCTGAACAAATTCCACAAACCACCAGTGTCTGCTTTAGAAAGTCAGGTAGCTTCCTTCTTAAATTTCAGTATTAACTATTCTATTTCATCTCAGGTAGTAATACAGATACAACAAAATCTATTAGCTATTGCACAATCTTCACCATGTCCTGCAAGGAGGGAATCTAGGGCAATTCTATCATGGATACCAACCCTGGTCTCAGTTAGCTAAGTGAAATAGAGAGAAGTCATTATTTATGTAACAGTAAGTTCAGCAATAGTGCTGGCTTCACAAACACAGTTGATGATGTTTGTTAAGCCTGGGACTCTCTTTTTGATCAGTTAAGCCATGAAATAACAAGATAGCCATTACTGGTCCATGTTGACATCTGCTGGATTGGCAATCTGATTTGAAAGATATTTTCTTCTCCCCCCAAATTCTCTCCAAATTTTTCAGATTGAAACTCGATGGACTGAGTCAGCACGTGCTTTCCTGTCTTTGAAGCAATTCTGTGGTGAGGATAATGAGCTGTACTGATGGCCAGGCCCAGGTCATTTGACCAATCCTAGGCCCTTGGCATAAGCCTTACACAAAATATTTAACAAAGCTATCACTTCTGCTCTTCCCATCTTTCATGTGATGGATCATGAATAGTCCTCACTTGTGTTTGTGATCAGCTCCCTAGTCAAAGTCATGGTCATAAGTCAGTGCCTTAGCTACAAGAGAGGCTGGGAAAGTGGTAGTCTGACCTTTAACATTGGTGGTGGGAAGAGTCTCTGACTCCTATGACTCCTTAGCTAGAACATTTGGAAGAAGGGGTTCATATCTGGATGACTAAAAAAAATGATAGATATACACTAAAGGAGAACATAGTCATTTGTGGTTTACTTGTGGTGTTGTACTTGGAACTATAAGTATACTAGATGGTTTATTTCAATTGATGCTTTGTGAATTCAAGTGGAAGGCAATTAGGATTTTTAGTTAGTAATTAAAATTTGCTTTTGTTGGTTGCAATAATTTTATAGATATTGAAATTTTTGCTTCCCATCTTATATTTATATATTTAAATTCTTTTTTAATACACAGCTTTGATGATTAATAAGCCAAGAGGTACCTTTGTGTCTGTGTTTAATAAAACAGTGTGAGGTTTTAGAGTCTGTAAGCTGCCTCATTGTGTTATAATTCATCCTATGTGTTGTCTCAGTTTCTGGTAAAACATTTCCCTAAGCATATTCCATGGTGTTAAATGAAAAAGGGTTCTGAGGTCAAATGTTTGCTTTAAATTAAAACAAAGAAGCTCTTTTAGTGTAGGGCTTTTTAGAGTCTTTAATGTATATTGTAAATCATCAAAAAGGCACTCTGATACAGCATTTCCCAAACATATCTCACAGCGAGCGCCAGGTTAGTTACATCCAGCTACTAGGACCATTGCTACATTCCAGTGTGTTTGGCTGTGGAACATTTTTTTCAAAAGCATCACTTAGGCCCAGTGATTTTGGGAACACATTTTGGAAAACTACACTGAGTTCACAAATGGAATCACATTAAATTAAAAGTTTGGCCCTTTGGATTCTTGGCATGTTTTATTCAAGGCCAAAGAGTTTATTTTGACTTCAATTTAAGTGCTATGTAGCATTCAGAAATAAAAAAGGGCTTGAATCCTACTCTTCAGGCCCTGCTGTGCCTGGCATGCAATGGTTTGACACAAATATTAAGGGAGCAATTTTCTTGACATCTTCTTTTTTTCTTTTAGAGCATGGGTTTAACAATTGGGTCAATTGATGATGCTGGGCAAATCATTTTCTCAACTTAAATGCTACTTCAGACTGATAAGTGAAGAGTAAATAGAGGGCTCTTCTTCACTATGAACTCATATGATACAAGAGAAGAGAGATAAATCAGGGGATGTATAATTTCTGTTAAGTCAAAGAAAACAGTTCTAATGACTTGGAACAGTTTAAGTGCTTTGTACACATATTTGTGATTATTGGATGTTGAATAGGAAAAATTTTATATAAAAATTATTCTTTCAGAAATTCTATGTCATCATTACCATCATTATCATATCTTATCATCAATTGCTGCTAGACCATTTACTGTGAAAGAACACTATTGCTTCAATTCTGATGTCAAAAAACACAAAAAATATATTTTAAATGATAGCAAAGGGAAGCTGCTAAATGGTTTTTTTTTTTTTCTGCCAAGAGTTAGCTTTTCGTTTTGTTTGCATCCAATAAAAATAACTAATTGGTTCAGTCAATACAGTGACAATTCTGCTCATGCCCTTATATTAACTGAACTGCCCAGTTGTTTTGAGGCAGCCAGTTTCCCTGTAATGTGATAGGTATAACTGATTGATGATCCAATCTATTGGTATTGTTTCAAGGGGGACAAAAACAACCTGAAAATGCTATTCAGGTGCATCAATGGCTTGCTAGCTTTGTGTAATTATATTTAATATTCTAATACATTGCCTTTTTATGGATATGAAGAAGGAGGCTAGTAAACATTTTCTTCATTGGCTTTTGTCTCTGGTGTTTACTGATGCTGGGATATATATTAACATGATCATCATCATTAATGGGCATAGTCTGCATATGGGACTGTTGTTTGTTAGAAACTGCAGGCCAATGTTTTTGAAAGCTGGGAGATAAACAGGACAACTTCATTCCATAAATCTTACCACCTGACTCATCACTTTGAAGTTTCTTATTGAAACAAGGAAAACATCTTTAATCATGCAAATATTTGGGAAGTGCAAGCATATTTCTATTTGGAGTTTGGGAGATAATTAAAATGGACAAGTTATGATTGATTAACTCATGAAGAATGGGTTCGTTAAAAGACAACTGGTTCTCTTCATAGTCCTGTATCAACACTCCATCAACAGGAATTAAGAAAATAGCATAACTAGGCTCCACTCCTTGCTAAGGGCAATTAATCAGGACAGAGGCAAGGGGAGGTGAACTGGAATGGTGCCAAATAAATCAACCTGTTTTTGTATCTACGTTTATCTTTGTTAATGCTTATAGACCGTCTTAACATTTTGATCTTTGATTTATGTATGAGATGATGGATATTAGGAAAACACTCCCAGGTATTTTGAATTATTATGTGAAAAAATTATACATTTTATTTTCATATTAGCACCTTTACTTCATATGTAAGAAATATTTATTTTATTCTAGTTTGTAAGGTAATGGGGAACTATTTTTATTCTTAAAATGTTGTAATAGAACATTAAAGCTCCTTAAGGCCTTTTGAGGAAAGGGCAGGGTTTTCATAAATAAATGTTAATAATATAAAATGTCATGTGGGTAGAGGAATAAAGGCATAAAATCAATTTAAAAAAGAAATTGCCGATATATTCTGACAACCTATTTACTGTTTACCTGATAAGAATCTTAAAAAGGTCTGTGTTCTCCTTTATGGCTCCAGTTCAATTTCAATTTAGTAAAATTAGTTTGAAAGGGCAGCCTCCAGGTAAAGCAGCTGATGCTGTCATTTGGCAATCTGGTGCTAACTACCAGGTTGTCATTTTTCTGTTGCCTGATTCTAAGTCATTGAGATGCTTGTGTTTCTCTCTATGAGGAATTTTATGGGCTGACCCTATGACTAACTCTCTGGTTCACACTTGTAACAGGTAGAGATCCTGGGGTCATTTGAAAAAGTTGACATTTGAGTGCTGAGAAAGATGATTGGTACGATGCATGTTAGCACTATGATCTTTACCCATTAAAAGTGATATATTTTAATGTTGCAATGCTGTAAAGTTCCTTTGGAGGACTAGGTATAATATCATATTTTTAAATAATAAAATTCTTTCAAAGACCTCTGAGAATAAAATAGCTAAATTGATTGAGATTTGAAAGAAGATTCGAGAATCTTTGTTTAATTTTCATTTAGTTAAGAGTTTTGGTCTCCAAATGCAAGGGGGGCTGAGCTTGCTTCACAATCAATGAGCTAATTTTGCAACACTGCATGCTGTTCCCCAACATTGATCTGACTTGGAGGCAAGTCTGTTAAACATGATGTCAGCAGAAATTATTTTGACAGCTGCCAGAAGCAGTAACATAAGACTCAAGAAGTTTTCATTTTAGAATGTGGTAGTCTAGAATATTGGTCCGATGTCTACATGCTAAAGGACGCTCAAAGACAGTAGCACAATGTTCAAGAGAAGAACCCACAAGGAAAACTGATCACATTATCAATCAGACAAAATAACATTTTTCTCAGGGAACATTAGGAGGTAAGGCTGAAACACATAAAATCTCCTCTCATTTCAAATTAGACCAGCAGAAGCAAAAGCACATTCTTCCTCTTGATGGTCTCTGGTACTGTTTTACTGCCACGAGTAGTGATTTCAAACCACATGAAATGCCATCCCTGATACACAGTGTTGGCTGTTGACAGGTCCCTCTTAATCTGAGGAAAATGTCTCTCTATGGGCTACAGTTTTCATTCTCAGAATTAATGAACCAGCATCAGATTACATGATAAACTTGCTCAAAGCATGGTCTTGTGTTTTCTAACAGTGTTAGATTAACATTCAGTATCTGCATTTCAGAGTGATAACACAAAGATAAATCAAACAGCAAATAAAAGTTAGGTATGCCATCTGCTGCCTTGATTTTTATAAATTCCAGCCCATAGGACACTGACTGGGCATGAGTATATAAGCCATTGTCTTTTACTGTTGGACTTACAACAAACATTGGACAAATGTTCATTCATGCTGCTGGTCTTCTTGGATAGAGTAAAATTTAGCAAAAGTGATTTTTTTGGTTGTTATAAGTTTTTGTTTTAATAAAAACAAACCACAACAGAAGAAAAACCAGCATGTACTCATCGCTCCAAGTGCAACATCTCAGCAGGCTTTAGGAACCCATCCACAAGGGGTAAATTGTTTAATGAGTAATTGTGAGCAGAACTGTAAAAAGCCATATTAGGCTTCCATGATTTCATTCTCTTCTTCTGGTAAAAGATCATTACTTCTCCCTGAGCCCCTAACAGTTAAGTCTTTTACAACTTTTCCATTTCCAAAAAAGTTCTTGATTTCTTCTGATTGTGTGTCTTTACTTAACAGCAGTTTTAAAAATATTTTTCCAATGTTTTTGAGTAAATGCTCTTACTCGTCTTTCAAAACTTGAATTTTAGAATGTTTCTGTTTTCAGAGAGACAGTAGGTCTATTTTCTTAGAGCAATTTAATGTAAAGTGTGAAATTACGTTTTGGTGCTAGCATTTGGAGGCATTTTTATGTTTCAATATCTGCTGCCAATCTGGTTCTTTAGTAGCATCTGCTCAGAAGCAGTGGTTACCCGTTCTGGTAAGAGCTGCACTTCAAGGACTTTCTGTAGATTTTTAGCGAACCCCATAAAACGAGGTCTCTATTTCGGAGGCTAATAAAAGTCTTAATGATATGTGCATCCAACAGATGGGACAGAGGGCTATTTTGGCAGTGGGCAGTTGAAATCTGCCCTCAGTTGTTTGTATAAGGCTCTCACTAAAGTCAATAAAAGGTAATTTTCACACACAATTTAGTTCAGAGTATAAAATGTGGGGAAGAGTAGCTGGTTTAAGTCCAATGGGCATAAGGGTAGCAGTTGGTAAAAGTTTTGTTTGATGGCAAATTGTAACTGGCAGACTGACAAGCTGATCAAGAGAAATACAGTACCAAGTCTCAAATTGTGGACAATGGCAGGGCCTCAGAGGCAGAGCAAAGGACACAGCTGAAGTAATTATCTCCAATATCTCCGGCATAAGCCCTGATGATTAAAAAAAGAGAAAGAAAGAAAAGTCTCTTTTTGTTCCCAGTCTTCTTTGTTTATCACTATCTCATTGATGGCCATTTTTTAAACCATTCATTTGCTCATGTTTCTACCTAGCATTTTGTCCAGTAAACAGAATGTTCACATAAATTAGTACTGCATTTTAGCAACATCATCTTAGGCATCAGTTACATGCAGAATCTACACTCTGGCCATGCGGGGTTAGGTATACAGCTCAGATCTGACATGAAAGAGGACTCCATACATTCTTCCTGGTTATGGTGCGGGAATGTCATGTTAAATGCATATAAGGCTTTCTTGGGGCTGAGAAACAATGTGGATGGCAAGTTCGTAAATGACAATTTTGTATAGAAACTACTAGTGACTTTGCTCTTTCGTGCACTTATTAAATTATTTGTTAATAATTTATACAGGTTAATAGCCCACATGTATTTTGAGAATTAAAAAGCATCAGCAATGTTTCTGACATGCAATATTTTATTTGATGCTGGTGATTTCTGAATATGGAAGTGTACGTATGGCAACTATGCACAACAGCTTCGTGTTCTGGCTCTTATTGTTAAATCTTTGAAGGCAGGTACTATAACTCTATATGCTAAGAGGACATGACAAATGAGAAGTGAGTTTAAAGTCATGGAATTAGTGACATTTTGTTAGACTACTGCAGGTCTTCTCAATCTTAACACTATTAACATTTTGGGCTGGACAATCCTTTGTTGTGTGGGTCATTCTGTGCATTGTGGTGTGTTTAGCAGCATCCCTGGACTCTGCCAATAAAACACCAGTAGTAACCCCCCTTGCCGCGACTGAGTTGCAATAACCAAAAATGTCTTTAGACATTGCCAACTGTCCCTTGGGGACTCCAAATCAAACTTCGGCCTCCATGAAATTAAGTAAGACTGTGGACACAGGTGGCAAGGCAAATCGGAAAAAGGTATACATGTAGTGTGCTTAGACTAGACATTGGCCATGGTTTTTGATGGCTCCATCAGCATCCCTAAGAACCTATTAAAGCATTAAACCAAAAAACAATAGAAGCCACAATGAGGTACTTCTTACACGCAAGCATGAAGCAAATGCTCACTCCAATAGATGATTCTCTGGACTGGGCAGAGCACAGAGGTTGGTGGCTGGGTAGGCAGCTGTGGTTTTGTGAGGTGAGGTGGAGCAACACTACCCAAGGCAGAAGTAACCCTGAAGCTGGGTCTTAGGAGTGGAAGCTGAGATGTGACAAGCTGGACAACAATGACAATTACTTACGAAGGGGGTGGCAATTACAGAGTGGGAGGCTTTTCTTGAGTAGAGATAACTTGATTTCTTCAAAGTTCCTTGTTATTTTTTCCTCTGAACAAGTGCTCCCAGTCTCCCAGGGAAACTGGGTTCCTGCACAGTGCAGCTGGGCCTAAAGGTTGTGACCACAGTAAGTGGATCTGGATGTGCTTCTGCTCTTCCTTATCCTTCTAGGTGAAGACAGGGTGGGGCAACTAGTAGCTGTAAATTCATTTCTATATTTTGTTTTAGTGTTTGATACTATCTCTCCGAAGTGAAGTGAAGAAGAGGGACCCATTTCTTGCTAATTTTTGTGTCTTTGTACTCCAATCAGTTTGGATTCAGAAGCCCAAAATTATTTTTGTTATCTTTAACATCTTTCAATAGGTTGTAGCATATTCTTGACTTTAGCCTGCCTAATATTGTTAGTAAAAATCTGTGCAAGTGCTAGATATTCTTTATTTGTGTTTTTTCCTTTCACCTTTAACACATTTTTAAAAGAAAACTAACTTTTATAGAACTCTAAGAAGCCAATGGAATTTGCTAATTTTTCCAAGTTACAGAATTCTTAAAAATTAGGTAACTGCTCACTAGATGATTTAAAAGAGGGTGTTTCAAGACTAAAGTGAATGATGTATTTTCATTTGAAGTGAGACTGTGCTTCAATGAGCGTTTTGCTGAAGTATATTTCAGAGCTAGGGGATTATTGTTGAAAGCCTGATTAATTGCTCAGATCTTTTTAATAACAGACTGTTTCTAGTCAGTTTTGGTTTTCCCAGATGCCATAGCTGCCCAAACAGACCAGGTATTTTCAAACATCTTGCTTTTGCTCATGCTCTGCCAGCTGCTTGAAATACCTTCCTTTCTGAAGTTTCACTGAGGAAACCCTTCATCTTCACTGAACCCAAGGCACAGTGTCCCCACACCCCCAATGAATAATATATCATAATCACATTGGTGACATTTTAAATTAATTAATGGTATGCAAAGTAATGGTTTACTGTATAACTGATATCAATTTAGATTTGATGAAATGCAGGTATGAAACTGCACTGTCAATGTTATTCAATGGAAATGTACAATAGGCAGTTGGAAGTGATGGTCTAGGTCTTTAGAGAGGTGGGGTGTGAAATGCATTCACCCCTCCCAACATTCCCCAGAGTCTCAACTCATTGCAGCATCAACTCTAATGCCCCAAATAAGAATTGATAAGGAACCAATGAGGAAGTAAATTTACAGAGCTGTGGAACTATCACCAAAGTCTAATTTTAAAACCTTTCTATTGCCCCAGATAGATCTGTCAGACCCCTTCCAGTCAATCCCTGCTCCTATCTCCAGTTCTAGGTAATCACTGATCTGCTTTCTATTTCTATACATTTTTATTTTCTGGGCATTTCATATATGTGGAATTTTATGTTATATTACCAACAGAGATTTTTGTATAATAATTTTTATATTATAATTAATATGAAATGGAATTGTATACTATTATATTATATTAATGGAATATTATATTATATTATTCTAGCTCTTTTGTACCTGGCTTACTTCATTTAGCATAATATTTTTGAGGTCCATCCATGTTGTAGCATTTATCAGTAGTTCATTCCTTTTTTAGTGACAGACAATATTTCATTGTCTGGATGGACCACATTTTGTTTATCCATTCACCACTTTATAAGCATTTTGTGTTGTTTTTACTCATGAACATTCACCTATAAGTCTTTGCGTGGATGTTTGTTTTCATTCTCTTGGGTAGATACTAAATTATTTCTTTATCAAAGTATGAGTACTTGTCTCAAGAACAGGATTTTGTTTTGAAGACATCTTTGAGATTATATTGAAACTTTGTATCAAGTTATATACCTAAAAATTAAAATACTAATGAATATGTGAATATGAGAAGTGCAGCTAAAAGCCTGTTCAAATTACTAGAAAGATTTACTGTCATTCACTAATAATTACCTCCAGTCTTCCTGTCTGAAATAAAAATGACATACATTATATTTATTACTCTGCTAATATGAATAAACAGCCTACCAATTGTCATTTCCATACTGTCTGCTGTGAAGCAATACAGCAATCTAATTCTTTAAAACTGTGTCCTTGAATGTATTATTTTATCCTCTCTTTTTTTGTTCTTTTATGGTAAAAGGGCATTTTACATTTGAAAATGAGGATTTAGATTGATTCTTAAAAGGGGTTAAGCTAAAAAAATTAACTTGTTTTAAAATCTTTTCAAATTCTGAACAACATGCAGGATAGTTTATTAATTTATCAGAGAAGTTAAAGAGATGGGAAATTTTCCCCCACCAGGGTTTGCTCTGTTCCCTGGTTTCTTATACAATCTAGAGGCTAATTCTACATTTGCACATTTTTGATAGTATGAAAGTAGAAAATGTGATGATGATGAATGTTAATATAATATTAATAACAAAACTTATTAGGACATTTCTGTGAAAGTGATAGTGATGGATTAAGACCGAATATAGTCCAGCTGAACAGAAGTCCTGCAACTAAGAATAAAAAGAAGACACATCAAGACTGGTGGGAGGGATGGAAATGTGGACTAGACTGGTCCCACAACTGACATGTGGCAGATAAAAGTCAAGAGGGATATCTATACAGTGAAGGTACCCTCTGAGGAATGAGGGGTAGTAACCCCACACCAGGCCCTCCAATCCAGGGTTCCAGTGCCAGAAAGAGAAATCCTCATAAATTTGGCTTTAAAAACCAAGAGACTGTGGTTTCTAGAGTCTTAGGTGTCCATTTCTCTTAAAGGGCCCATGGAGGGTCTTGGATTCACTTATTGAAATAGCTGCTGGGGCGTAGCAGCTGGAAAAACACCAAGAACATAAGAGGAGAAACTGAATTGTCTGGCTTCAGAGAAAGAGCTGGAGACACCGCTTTCTTTCAGATGAAAAGGCAGGCAGAGGCCATTGTTACTTTTCTGAGCCTTCCGCCCTAGAGAGCCAGCAGCTGGACACCATATATGAGTCTCCATCCACCTGGCTAACACTGTTCACCCGGCCCCACCCAAATTCCAGGCCCACACAAGCTGCTTCCACACAAATGGCCTGACTTGGCCCATGCTTTGGACATTTCTAAAATCTCACGAACAAGCAGCATCTGGGCTTCAAGTGCCCTGTCCCTCCCACTAAGTGCCCCCAGGCCAGCATTAGTGGCAACCAGCTTTGTTTCATAGCTTTGCCTCTTTTGGGCACCTCCAAGTCCAGCACAACTAGCAGCCATCTGCAGATTGCATCGTGGCTCATGTTCGGTGGCCCTGGGCAGGACACAGGCAGTGGCTGACCTTGACCTGCATCTCCCAGGACTGTCCCAGAGCCAGTACACCTGGTAGACAGTCTCAGTTCACCCTGAAGCAGCACCCAACCACCTCCACAAACAACAAGCAGAAGGGGTAAAGTAAGCATGCACCAGAGGCCTGCAAAAGTAAGTCCTGCTCCATGTGGTTGGCCCTTGCACAGTTGGTCTATCACGGTGGTTGGTGATCGCAGCCAGTCTTCCCAGCAATAGGCCTGGATGTATATCCCTTTCATTAGGTGCCTGTAGTAGGAAGGTGTACACAGCCCATATGAGGGTACACCTGGGGTGCCCAGCTCTGGATGTTGTGCCTCTGGGCCCTACAGGACACCTACTACATAAGGTCACCCTAGCAAGCCCAGGAAATGTAGCAACCCTACCTAATATATAGAACAAACACAGGGAGGCTGCCAAAATGAGGAGACAAAGAAACATGTCCCAAATGAAAAGACAGAATAAAATTCCAGAAAAAGAAATATACAAACTCAAGACAAGCAATCTACCAGATTCAGAGTTCAAAACACTGGTTATACAGATACTCAATGAATTTAGGGGAAGACTAGATGAACTTATTGAGAACTTCAGCAAAGATATAGGAAACATAAAATCAGAGATAAAAAACATAAAGAACAACCAGTCAGAAATGAAGAATATACTAACTGAAATGAAGAATACATTATAGGGAATCAACAGTGGAGCAGATGAAATAGAAGATCAAATCAGAGTTTTGGAAGATAAGAAAGCAGAAAACACCCAATCATAACAGCAAGAAGAAAAAAAAAATGACAACACTATAGAGTCCCTGGGACAACTTCAAGCTTACCAACATTCACATCATGGAACTGAAAACCTATGTGAAAAAATAATGATGAAAAACTTCCTTAACATGGTGAAGGAAAGAGACATACAAGTCCAGAAAGCCCAGAGAGTCCAATACCCAAATCAAGACACATGATAATTAAAATGCCAAAAGTTAAAGACAAAGAGAAAATATTAAAAAGCAGCAAGAGAAAAGCAGTTATCTATAAGGGAGCTCCTATAAGACTATGAACTGGTTTATCACCAGAAACTTTGAAGGCCAGAAGAGATTGGTGTGAAATATTCAAAGGGATGAAAAAAGCAAGGACCTAAAACAGAGATTACTCTACCCAGAAAAGTTGTTATTTAGACTTGAAGGACAGATAAAGAGCTTCTCAGACAAGAAGAAGCTAAAGGAGTTCATTACCACTAAAACAGTATTACAAGAAATGTTAAATAATCTTTTTTAAGGAAAAAAAATAGACAAAATTTTGAATAATAAAATGACAATAAATACATTTTTATTAATAATTACTGTAAATGCAAATGGATTCAATGTTCCAATCAAAAGACATAACATGGCTGAATGAATTACACAACAAGACTTCCTTTTACATACACTGTCTACAAGCAATTCACTTCAGATCAAGACACACACAAACTAAAAGGAAAGAAACTGAAAAAGATATTTCACGAAAATGGAAACAAACAAACAAGCAAGCAAACAAAAGCTGGGGTAGCAATACTTATACTAGACAAGTTAGGCTTTAAAACAAAGGCTATAACAAGAGACATCAGAAGATCCAGCAATTCTACTTCTGGATATTTATCTGAAGAAACCCAAAAGATGAAACTGAAAAGACATATACATCCATATGTACATTGCAGCATTATTTACAATAGCCAACATATGGAGGCAATAGATGAGTGGATAAAAATAAGTGCTGCTTATATACTGTGGAACACAATTCAACCATAAAAAACAAAATCTTATCGTCTGCACAATATGGATGGACCTAAAGGGTATGTACTAAATGAAATAAGTCAGAGGAAGACAAATGCTATATGATTTCTCTTATATGTGGAATCTCAGAAACAAAATAAACAATCAAGCAGAGCAGAAACACTCATAGATACAGAGAACATTTTGATGGTTGTCAGGTAGAAGGGGGATTTGGGGGATGGGTCAATAAGGTGAAGGGATGAAGAAGTACAAATTGGTAGTTACAGAATAGTCACATGGCTGTAAAGTACAGCACAGGGAATAAAGTCAATAACATTGTAACTATTCATTGTGTCAGATGGATACTAGATTTATTGGGGTGATCACTTTATAAGTTATATAGTGTCTAATCACTGGTTGTACACCTGAAACTAATATAATATTGCATGTCAACTGTAACTAAAAAATAAAGAATATTTTTAAAAAGCATATGGTCTTCATTCAGTCATTCAATTAGGTATTCAGTAAACTAGCTTCATTATTTCTAAAGATATTTATGTGACATCTTCCATGTGCTAGGCTCTGAGCTAGGCACCTAGATTACAACTGAGAACAGCTGTTTAAATTGTACACAGTAAAGAAAGAAGCTATTTAGCAGATGACTTTCCCAACTAATTTTTTTTTAAAGTTAATTTGCTTTAGAAGAAGAATCTTACAACTTTGGTTACTTGATTTGAAGATCTTTGGGGCTTCCTTTCAACTCTTTGATGTAATTGCTTATTTGGCCTTTACCCTCATTTCCCTGTGGGTTTGGTATTTAGCAGCTTCTAAGACCAGGAAAAACACGACCAAGGACAAGAAGAATCATCCTCTAAGTTGAAAGTTCCAAATCCTCCAAGATGAGGTCTTTTGAATCCTACATCTCTTGTTAAAACCTAAGAAGAAAGACAAACATGTTCAAAAATAAAAATGAAATGTTAATTACAAGCATTTCATATAAAATAAAAATATTGTTCTGTCCTATTCATTTAAACTTTTTGTACATTTTCTCACACTATGTATTTTATACAAAATGTTTAATGTTTGTGTCATTTGAATGTGACACAATAGACCCCTAGTTAAAGATGTCTGCTCTCTTAGGTATCAGATTCCCAGATGAAGTATAATTTAATTTTTAAAATCAAACTTTCCTGTGTCAAAATAAGTGCTTATCAGGTGACATCTAGGGAGGGAAGCTTTTTATAAATTAGAGACAATGCTGTGCTAAGTTTTGGGAAGAAATTTCAGAAACTAGTTCTGCTATCATCTAAGAGAAAAAGCCATTTTCAACATAAGAATATATCAGATTATATTTCAAACTTATCAAATCTAATTCAAAGGGGTATGAAGTTATCCATTATCCCTACAGTGACAATCTCACCATAGTCCGAGATCTATATATTTTCCAAAGTCATAATATTGTTTGAGCTACATTAATATCACTCTTGTTTCTTTCTAGACTTACCTTTTTAATTTAATTTTTAGATTTTCTTTTATTTATTGATTTTAGGGAGAAGGAAGAAGGGAGAGAGAGCAAGACAGAAGGGGGGAGAAACATCTATTATTGTTCCACTTATACATTCATTGGTTGCTTCTTTTTTTGAAAATTCTTTTATTGATTCTAAAGAGAGGTCAAAGGAAGGAGAAAGAAAGGGAGAGAAACATCAATGTGAGAGAGAAACATTAACTGCTTGCCTCTTGCATGTGCCCTGACTGGAGACTGAACTGGAAACCCAGGCATGTGCCCTGATTGGGAACCAAACACTCAACTTTTCAGTTCCCAGGACAACATCCAACCAACTGAGCCACACCGGCAAGAGCATCAAACCCACAATCTTGGTATATTAGAACACTGCTGTAATAACTGAGCTACTTGGTCATGGCCTCTAGACTTTTCATACATAACATTAACAAAACATTGAATTGTAGTGTTGCGATTTATCATAAGAAATACATATTTGGTTTTTGTTCCTATTCCTAGCACAGAGGCTCTAAAACCCTTGGAATTTATTGAGTGATAAGAGCTGTAAAAGGTCCTTGATATTCATAACAAACCCCTTTCAACCACACTTGAGTGTGTGTTAGTGAAATGACTTTTGGAAAGCACTTAAGGATGGGGGGCTGGTTGCCAGGGGAACCAATGGTGTGATTAGCAGGTTGGAATTTTCAGTCCTACCAGCCTGACCTCAGGAAGGAGAAATAAGTGAAGGGTTGAATCAATTGCCAATGGCTAAGGATATTAATCAATTATCCCTATGTACTGAAGCCTTCATAAAAATCGAAAAGGATGAGGTTTGGAGAGCTTCTGGGCTGGTGAACATGTGCAGTTTTGGGAAGAGTGGTGCATCCAGAGAAGCTTCAAGCCCCTTCTCACATGCATTGCTCTATGCATCTTTTCCATCTGGCTGTTTCTGAGTTATATGTTTTATAATAAACCAGTAATTTAGTAAGTAAAATATTTGTCTGAGTTCTTTGAGCAGGTGTAGCAAATTAATCAAACCCAAGGAGTGGGTAAATGGGAATCTCCAGTCTATAGGGGGTGGGCCCAAGGCACAGGGGACAACCAGGACTTGCAGTTGGCATCTAAAGCTGGGAGGGGTCAAGCCTTATAGGACTGAATTTTTATCTTGTGGGATCTGATATTATATCCAGATAGATAGTGTCCAAATCGAGGTAAATTGTAAGACACCCAGATGGTGTCACAGAAAATTTATTAGTGGTGGTAAAAACCATACACAGCAGAATTATTAACCAATGCCAAATTAGTAAGTGCATTTTAAAGATTTCTTGTCAGTGAAAATATTTTTAAATAGAAAAAAATTGTGTTTGGTATGGAAATATCAGCAAAGAAATACAACTGTGTTCATAGTCTAGTAGGAATAAGACCATAGATGATCTAAGTTTCATAAATATGCCTCCACTATGACAGACCCAGTGGAGAAAATAGGGATGTTGAATATCACAAGAAACAGACCCTAAGGAGCACTCAGCCTCCTATTTTCTCCTGGTGCTATGCATACATGTTGATGGTGGCCAGGTGGAGGATTTGGCTAGCCCAGCTAATTGCTTCTATCTGGAGGAATAGCAAATAGTGCTGTACTAGTATGCTGCCCTAGATACAAATTAAACTGCACTGAAGTGCACTTAGAAGAAATTAACAAAGCTTCAGAATGGAAAGTGACTTTAAAAAATTCATTCTCTTTTTATTTCAATTTTACGATTAATGGTAAGTGAATAAATGAAAAGACCAAGGAGAGAGAGGAAATAGTGAGGAATTATTACCACAATACAAGGCTTTTATAGATATTATATTTGAATGTACTAGATAAAGGAGATGGATTTTTAATCATTTCCCTAGTTTTAAAGATCAATAGTACTTAAAAAAATTGTCACTTGGAAATGTGCAGACTAATGTGTATTTTGGATTTTGAAGTACAGAAATGACAAAAATTTAATTTATTCTCCCTCAGAGAAACAATGTTATTGCTATCTTCTCTCTCCAAGTGGATGAAAGTTTTTTTCTTTATATTGTATCAAGGCAGATGATGTTGTCCCAGGCATAAAATGAGATATTTATACTGGAAGTTAAAATTATACTTCTACCAACTTTGGTGTGTAAAAACTGGCACAACATTGGCTCACCATTGGTATATATTTTTACCCAATATAAGGAGAACAAAATAGATTCCTAAACAGGTAAAAGGCATTCCACATTATACAAAATTTAACTATGCTTTCCTCACAGAGTTTGAAATATTATCTAGTCAGTTGAATGGATCAGCTAGCTAAACACCATCCCCATGCTGTTTATTTGAGAATCTCTAGTCAGTGCCAGGCTCAGTGCTAATGACTTAACATGAATGGTCTATCTTGATTTTCATAAATCCTCTTCAATATTTGAAGAAACTGGGACTTAGAAAAAAGTAAATGCTTAAGCTTACAGAGTTAGAGGAGCGAAGATTTGAATCAGAGACATCATGTTTGTTTGTACTTGAAGTGACAGGAAGGGAGACCTATGTAGTCTGGAAAGAGATGAATTGTCTGGGGGACAAAGTCTGAATTCAAGTGTGACTTTCACACTTATGCTTCCACGTTCCTCCTCATTGGGTCTTCTTCATGATTAAGAATAAAATAACATGAAAAACTTCATGTCAGAATAGTGAAGTAATTGGAATAAATCTCATTTTAAGTAATTGGAATAAATCTCATTTTCTTTGGCCAGAGAGCATAGTATTAAGTGCTTTTCCTCAACTGAAATTCTTATAAATTATCATTTTTTTTCTAGACAGTTTTCTACCCAGGTGGCTGAATTTTCTTCTGTAAAAATAGTTTGGATAGTTTTACCCAAAATTACATTAAATGCTGTAAACACACGCTTTTGTGAAATGAAATATTTAACAATAAATGAGTTCCCTTTCCTCATTGGTAAGTCTAATCTATCCAGCACAATTTGAAGAAAAAAAAATCATTTAAAAATCTCTTTCATATTCATTCAGTGTATTTTTTTTTTAACTAGTTACTGGCAGATTTATTGGGTTAGCCAAAAAGTTCAGTTAGTTTTTTCTGTACAATGGCTCTAGTAGTGCTTAGTTGTCTTTAACTTCATTAGAAACAAGTTTATTAGATTATATTGTGATAGCTGTTATAGTAGTATGCATTTAATAAAAACTTACAAAACTGATGAATTTTTGTGCAGCCATTTTAATATTGAAGATGGAAGAAAATATGCAACATTTTTGGCATATTATGCTTTGTTATTTCAAAAAAGGTAAAAATGCAACTGAAATGCTAAAATAAAAAAGGTTTGTGCAGTGTATGGAGAAGGTGCTGTGACTGATCGAATGTGTCAAAAGTAGTTTGTGAAGTTTCTTGGTACTACTGACATTTTGGCCAAATGACTCTTTGCTGTGGGGCTGTCTTATGCATTGGAAGATGTTTAGCAGCACCCCTGGCCTCTACCCATTAGAAGCCAATAGCAGGAGATAGCCAATATACTCAGAATATCCAAATCAATAAAGTTACTGATGAAAATAAAAAATGTGCTTTTTATTTTAGAGAAAAACTGAATGGACTTTTTGGCCAATCCAGTAATAGTCTTCTGGATTACTCAGCAGTGGCCCAGAGGCCAACCAGAGAATCCAGTGGCATCTAAGAGAATAATTATTTAAGATGCTTCTAGAATATCATTTGAGGAGGAGGGTGATAAGTGTGTTTGTGTATGTGTGTATGTGTGTAAACTGTTATTACACTTGAGAGCCAGTGTATGGTTGTGTAATTAAGATATGTGGATAATAATTTTATTTTATTTTATTTTATTTATTTATTTATTTATTTATTTATTTATTTATTTATTTATTTATTTATTTACTGTGTGGTTGCCTCTCACTTGCGCCCACAACTGGGGACCTGACGTGCAACCTAGTAATGTGCCCTGACTGGGAATCGAACCAGCGACACTTGGCTCGCAGGCCGACGCTCAATCCACTAAGCCACAGCAGCCAGGGCTTGATAATAATTTTAAATGCTTGAGTCTCCTTACCATCTTCTTGACTGTCCAGAAATGTTTTTAGGATTTTGCTAATACTAATTTCTATTATGATACCGAATTAGGTAATGTAACCTTAATTTCTATAGGAAAAGCTTGCTATTTAAATGACAAAAATAATGCCTACAAATATTCTACTTTGGAAATTGGATAACTTTACTGACTGGATATTGACTAAAGATTGCAAACAATTACCCATTTTCATTCTGTGGTGTGGAAGCTGCTTTCTTTCTTTTACTTATAACAAAGAGGGCTGGTCTGGAGCAAGTTGTATCCATCTCATACCTTGACTGCATATCAAGGTGCATTTCTCTCTTTGCCCAAACCATCACTGCTTGTCAGGCAAGACCAATTTGAGACGCCTGTCCCCATGGGCCTGCTCATGTGCTGAGTGTATCAAGAAGTAGATTATAGAAAGTGAGAAAAGAAAATGAAGGGAAGGAAGACAGTGGGAGGTGGAAGTAAGGAAAGAATGAAGGGAAGACAGATACAGAGAAGAAACAGCAGGGAACTGTAGGAAAAGGGGACAGGAAAAGGGGTATAAGAGACCCAGAACACATCTGGGAAAATGGAAGAATAGAAAGCAACAGGGAAGACTCTTTCTACTGTAATGTTCTTCTTTTAATTCAAGGTTCTCAACCTGAGATCCATGGAGAAAATACAGGGTCTGTGGTCTGTGATTTGGGATTTGAAAAAAAATTATATCCTTGTTTTCTCTCACTTCTCATTTCGGCCAACTATGAATATAGGCCACAAATCACTTTAATACTATCAACATCAATGACTTTGTAGGAATAACAAATATTTTCAGACTACAATTTAATTGTTGCAGATCCCTTAAAATATTACTTGTACTCATAAGTACTTTGAAATCATGGTAGTTACTAGACTTTGTTACTAGATCTTATTTAATGCTTTAATAAAAAATGTATATACTATATCATGTATTTGGTTTTAAAATATTTTATAATGTATTTAAATATAATTAGTTTCCTTTTCAATCCTATGACCTTTGTTTTATGCATTTAAAATATTCTGAGAAGGGATTCATAGGCATTACCAGATACTTAAAGGGTTCCATGGCACACAGAAATTGAGCATCTCTGCTGCACAGCAAATCTTCCATGTGAATGACTTACAGTTTGCCTGAGATATTTATGCTTTCAGTCCTCAGGGAAGCAGGTTGCAACCCAGGCAGATTTCCTGATCTCAAACAGCCCTGTGTGTACAAACAGTAATTTTATGTGTTCTATGATAAGAGAAAGGTTGGGAATCACTCGTTAAATTACTAGTGATTTGACTCTTAACATTGGTCTTCAAAGGAAACCACACTTTTTCAAATGATCTCCTAAGTGGTATTATTATGTTTATTTTAGGGAGAAAGAAGCTTTATTGCAGAGAGAGAGAGGAACAAGAAGCTAGAGTAACATGAAGCTCTATGAATGAGAAGGCTCAAGAGTTCCTGGGGAGAATTTCTGGGGAAGATTCCCTGAGATAAGAGCAAGATCACTCACTGGCCAGGGAAAATGGAGGCCCATTTAAGGGGTGCTTTTTGGCTTTTTTCATAGGTCAGGGTAGATGGTGCACTGATTCTTCCTAAGAAATGTACTTCCCCTGAGTCCAGATATTCCTTTCTATTTGGGCATAAAGTCCAAATGACTTTGACTGACCATAATCATATCTGACCTGTAAAATGTTCAGTTTATTAAGTTTCATCTCATAGAGCATATCGGTGACAGTGTCTTTAAACTTAAGTAGGTACACAAGGGCTCATTTCTTATCAAGGTCCAAAACTTCTTGTGAGGGGTTTGACTGATGACTTTCTCTTCATGTACTCTTTCCTTTTTTATGTACTATATAAGGTCAAATTTTAATAAATTCAGAGTCACAATCCATTTGTCATTTGGTAGTTTCTAGTCTAGAATATGTATACATGCCACTTTTGCCTTGGTTTTTGAAAAATAAAATTATTCTAAAATAAAGACCAGTGTAGTTTATTGGATTGTTGGTTCTTTTTATAGCCTTGTGAAGTCTTCTCTGTGACACTTGATGTCTGAGTCCCCAACTTTGCAGTAAAAGACTTTAAAGAAAATGGAACCCTTTTCTCTTTAAATTGTAACAAACAGTGACATTCCATGGACTATACAGAAAGTGTTACACTCAGATGAGCAGTACTGGCATGTAGAACAAGATCACTAACTGGCCATCAATGACACATTCTGTTTTTTGGTATCCAGGAGGCTGAAAATCATTTGGTTTCCTTTATCTAGGCCACAGATGTCTTGGGCCTGATTCCAATTATTTTGATCTGGTGAGACTTCTTGTTGGCAACATAAATGCAGTTGAGGAGGGACTGTAATGACATGGCAGTGACAGCTGAAATGCATCCTCATTGTGATCTAGGTGAATGTTCTCAGTAGTATTGCTGGAAACCATATGCTTATTCCTCTCACACATCTAGGAGCTCTTTTGAAAGAAACTGAAAGGTATTTTTTTCTCCATTAGACTCTGGACAAAGAGCAATTATGAGCCAGTGTTTGCTAATCCATCATATTGTAAAATATGAAAATCAATAAACTGAAAAATGCAAAGTAGCCCTATGTGCCCACCAAGCCCTCCATCTCCAAGGGATTCGTTTATCAGGAGACGAAGCATCACAGTAGATTTGTTAGCCTAATTATGATGTATTTTCTTTTAACCAGTTTGTATGCAATAATTGATCAAAAGTCTTCATAACGGGCTTCCCAGAGCAATTCATTAGTTCAGTAAAACAGTATGAGTAATAGTCAGAGCACGCTTGCTTCATAATCGTTTTGTTAGGGGGAAAAAAAAAGCACAGCAGCTGTAGTTCAGTGTAGATGGCCATCAGAAACAGTTGATTTATCAAAATGAATTGATCTTGGCAGTTTCTATTCTGGGGCTTAGATAGAGCAACACAATTAGAGTTCAGTGCTGCTCACATAGCCAGAACAAAGTAATGTTGGCTCATTTTCCACTAACATAATGGGTTACACAATGGATAAATAGAAAATTCAGAATTTACCCAGCCATACAGATTAAGCCACACATCTAAGTGATCAAAAAATGGAGTAAAAACATTCCCAGTTCTCCCTCCACAGGAAAATCACAGCTCAATACCTTTTTTAAAACCTGGATCTGCTGTCTTATTCTAACACACAGAGCACCATTAGTAATAAAACACATTTCAGCATACCCAGGGAACAATGGATGGAAAGAGTTAAAGTTGAGTTTGCAAACTGACCCCTCAGTGAAATGGATCATTGCTCTGACTCTCCATAGGGCTGTACTTTGGGAAAATCCCTAATCAATTAGTGCATATAATTTTGATTTTTAACCATCGATCACAGCCCTGCACAGCTGCATACATGTAAAATTTCTATCCTTTCCAGTCCACAGTCTCTTCTTAAAAACTGTGGCTTGATTCATTTGATTTAGCAGCTGCCTCCTTAAAGCACATGCCTCCCAGATACAGCGATTACATTAATAACTGGCCATCTGTGCTTGACAGTCACCCTCACCAGCTCCAAATCTTTCTGGCTTCTCTCTCTAAGCTCTCAGTGGGACACTTGACCCTCAGGTACTGAGAGGCAGTCAGAGATGCAAGGAGCTTTGGATCACCCACAAGGGATGCAGAGCTGAATGATTCCACAATGGTGACATGTATGGGAGTGTGACTTTTTTTTTTTTTTTTAAATTCAGAGAGATGCTGCAAGTAACTCAAACTTATTTTTACGTTACCTACCTTGTCTTGCCCGAGAAGACCAGCCAGTGTTCATTTGTTGTTGCCACTGAAATTTTAAGGTCCAAATCAGGCTCTCCCTCCCACTGTCAGGAAGAATGCTCAGCTGAATATATTATCTGCTTCCAATATTTCCTTATTCTGGAGACTCTGTGGTCTGCCTAACTATGTCATCTTGGGTGCCAAGTCTGTTCTGCAGGGACCAATTGAGGAGCTCGACAGAGAAACAATGAACTTGCTCACATGCTAGATAAGCCATGGTCATTGGGCTAAGGGAAAACAAACCAAGTCCCCAAATCCCACAGTGAAAAGCCTGTGGTTTGCTGCTGAAGCCAGGCGTGAAAGAACCATTCCTTGACTCTGCTTAGAGGATGGTATGACTGAAAGGAATTTCTTGAAGTCCAAGTCTGCTCAACAGCTCTACGTTCTGCCTTGGCATTTATTCTACTCCAGGTTAAACAACATTGACCCCACAAGCTGCCAAGTTTTTATGATTGACTGCCAAGGTTTTATGATCAAGTATATTCATGAACCACAATGCAATGGAGATGTTAGTACCTGGAATAAACAGAGAAAAGACTGGAGATTTGATTTGTACACTATTATTTTGCTCTCTGTAACAAATAGCCATTATTGCACTTTTCAATGTGCAGAAGTCAGTCTGATGAAACACAGGATTATAAGGACTAAGAGCCTAGGACTAGAGTCAGAGCCTGCCTTCCAGAGTTAATCTGGATTTCCAACCTCCTCATTGGCCAAGAATAAGTGGTAAACTGGGATTTGTAATTACTGAGCAATAATGAGTTCCTCTATTTTAATGTTTTTAGATCATGTAATTTTGGGGTGTTTTTAACATTTTACCCAGATCCTCTGTAGTTGATTAGCAGCTCTTTTCTTGCCAATTGATCTCCTCCACTCATGCCCTCCACCAAAGTAAAATGTCTTCATGGATATTTTCCACATATTTAAGGGTATCAGTACTGACCACCAGAAGAAGGCCAGAGAAAGATGGCATGGCTTGAGGATAGGATGCCAAGCTGGGAGCAAGGTGCACTGGGTATCTGTGTGATATTGGATGAGCCACTTAACTTTTCTAAACACAGTGTTCTCTGAAAAATGACAGGATTCCATTGTCAGATGTTATTGTGACCCTTGGACAGAAAAATCAAACAATGTCTCATACTTTTAGCATATATGACAGAACTACATTAATGTTTGTAAATATAAGGTGCATATGTTAGCATCACCATAGTATAAATAGAAAATAAATATTCTATCTTAGTATTAATAAGTCAATGTACTTTCTTTTTCATTGTCTTCACATTCTATTTCAATTTATAGCTCTGCTATTTCCCAGGAATTCTAAAGACACTATTATTCAATATTAGCAAGAATTGGACATAATCAAGTATTTCATGGTGTAGTAGTCTTTAGCAGTTTATGAGAAATATTATCCCTGGTGATGTGCCTATGGCATTACATTCTCATTGTAGTTTAGGGCTATTCTTCAATTCGTCTCTTTCCTTCTCCCCCTGAGCCCCATGTCAAAGGCAGTGAATGCTTAAGTAGGCTCTGTCAGAAAAACTCTTGGTGACCCTGGAAATGGTATTTAACCTTTCCAGGGATCAGCATCCAAATTGCAAAGCAAAAATGACAGGAGCTGCCTCCTTCACAAGTCTCTGAGTTATGACTATGAAAAGGAATTGTAAAACAATCTGAAAATCCTAAATGCTACAGACAGATCTAGTAATGTTAATAATTCACCAGCTCATGCCTGGCAGTCATCACGAGACCCTTAAAGCCAGTTGTTTTGTGGTAGTCCAGGTCATTTCCTACTGGAAATGGCAAAAACTAGTGACAAAAACTTTCACCAATATTAGATGCTTGTTATTAGGAAAACTGGATTTTCTGATGAGTGCATGAGGCATGTCAATGCTATGAGAATGTGCTTCTCCTGTGGTTAAGCCAGGGTCATGAGCACTGTTAGTGTGGCATCTTTCACCAGCACTAAGTTTGCAAGAGTCTCTTTATAACAAGGTTTTTATTTTCTGTTTCTTTTTCTTTTTGTTGTTGTTGTTTTTTAAGAAGGAGAAGAAAAAAGATTTGGCATAAGGTGTATGACAACCACAATAAGGCTTCTTATGTATGAAAGACATTGAAAGCCCTGGCTGCCATGGCTCAGTGGATTGAGCGTCAGCCTGCGAGCCAAGTGTCGCTGGTTCGATTCCCAGTCAGGGCATATTATTAGGTTGCACGTCAGTCCCCACTTGGGGGCATGAGTGAGAGGCAACCACACAGTGAAAAAAAAAAAAAAAAAAAAAAGACATTGAGAGTCAGCCCGAAGGGGTTTATGTAATTTGAGAATATAGCTTTAAAAATCATATTACGGGTGACAGTACTTAAGATTAATACAGAGATCATTTATCTTTTTATTATATGTCTTATTAGCACTTAGCAGCTTGATTTATGAAAGAAAAAATTGAATACAATGTGTCAAAAGATAAAGACTGTGCTATAAAAATTAAAATAAGAAGGTGACACTGCACTCAGTTTTAGAAGAGAAAGTTGTTGAAAGTTTTCTGCAAAGTGTGGCTGTGGGTTAGTGGAAGGTAATCTTCCAGGAAGGGCTATTTAAGGAAGAATTTAAGAGAGGACTTCTTTGTGGAGGTGGTGATTGTGGGAAGACCAAAAGAAGCATGCTTTTTTTTTTTAATATCTGAAATTTTCCTGCCCATGTTTTCCTCTAGGACTTTTATGGTGTCAAGGCTTACATTTAAATCTTTGATCCATCTTGAGTTTACTCTGGTGTGTGGTGTAAGTTGGTGGTCTAGATTCATTTTTTGCATGTCCCTGTCCAGTTCTCCCAGCACCATTTGTTGAAGAGGCTCTTCTCACTCTATTTTATGTTCCTTCCCCCTTTATCAAATATTAGTTGACCATATAGACCTGGGTTTATTTCTGGGCTCTCTATTCTGTTCCATTGATTTGTATGCCTGTTCTTATGCCAGTACCAGACTGTTTTGATTACAGTGGCTTTGTAGTATAGTTTGATGTCTGATATTGTGATTCCTCCTGCTGTGTTCTTCTGTCTCAAGATTGCTGTGGCTATTCGGGCTCTTTTTTGGTTCCATATAAATTTTTGAAGTATTTGTTCTAGAACTGTGAAATATGTCATTGGTATTTTAATAGGGATGGCATTGAATCTATAAATTTCTTTGGGTAGTATGGACATTTTAATTATGTTGATTCTTCTCATCCATGAACATGGTATTTGCTTCCATTTATTTGTTTCTTCCATAATTTCTTTCTTCAGTGTTATGTAGTTTTCCAAGTACAGGTCTTTTTATCTCTTTGGTTAACTTTATTCCCAGGGACTTTATTTTTTTTGTTGCTATAGTAAGTGGTATATATATATATTTTTTTTTAGTTTCTATCTCTGATGTTTTATTGTTGGTGTACAGAAATGCCTTCGATTTTCGTATATTGACTTTGTACCCTGCTATTTTGCCAAATTTGCATATTATTTTGAATACTTTTTTAGTGGAGTCTATAGGGTTTTCTGTGTGCACTATCATGTCATCTGCAAATATTGACAATTTTACTTCCTCTTTTCCAATTTGGATGCATTTTCTTTCTTTTTTTTTTGTCATAGCTGTGGCTAGAATTTCCAACACTATGTTGAATAGGAGTGGGGAGAACAGACATCCTTGTCTTGTTCCTGATCTCAGGGGGAATGCTTTCAGTTTTTGTCCATTCAGTATGATGTTGGCTTCAGGTTTCTCATATATTGCCTTAATTATGTTGAGGTATGCTCTTCTATTCCCATTTTATTGAGTGAAATGGGTGTTGTACTTTATCAAATGCTTTTTCTGCATCTATTGATATGATCATGTGATTTTTGTCTTTCATTTTGTTTAGGTGATGTATTATATTTATTGATTTGCGAATATTAAACCATCCTTGCATCCCTGGATGAATCCCACTTGATCATGGTTTATGATATTTTTAATGTGTTACTAGATCCTGTTTGCCAATATTTTGTTGAGGATTTTCTCACCTATGTTCCTCAGCAATATTGGCCTGTAGTTTTCTTTCTTTGTTGTGTCTTGACTTGGTTTGGGATTAGGGTAACACTGGCTTCATAGAAAGAGTTTGGGAGTTTTCCCTCCTCTTGGATTTTTTGGAATAGTTTGAGAAGGGTAGGCATTTGTTCTTCCCTAAATGTTTTGTAAAATTCACCTGTGAAGCCATCTGGCCCAGGGCTTTCGTGTGCCGGGAGTTTTTTGATTACTGTTTCAATTTCACTTTTTGTTATCGGTGTGTTCAGGCTTTCTACTTCTTCTTGATTCAGTTTTGGAAGATTATATGTTTCTAGAAATTTGTCCATTTCATCTAGGTTGTCAAGTTTCTTGCCATAGAGTTGTTTGTAGAAATTTCTTACAATCCTTTGTATTCCTGTGATACTGGTTGTGATTTCTCCTTTTTCATTTCTGATTTTGTTTGTTTGGGTCCTCTCTCTTTTTTTTCTTGATGAGCCTGGCTAAAGACTTGTCAATTTTGTTTATCTTTTCAAAGAACCAGCTTCTACTTTTTGATGTTTTGAGTTGTTTGTTTAGTCTCTACATAATTTCATTCTGCTCTGATCTTGATGATTTCCTTCCTTCTACTCACCCGGGTCTTTGTTTGTTTTTGTTGTTGTTATAGTTCTTGTAGCTTTATGGTTAGATTTTTTTATTTGAGATTCTTCCATCCTTTTCAGATAGGCCTGTAATGTTATGAACTTCCCTCTTAGGCCTGCTTTTGCTGTGTCCCATAGGTTTTGGGCTGTTGTGTGTTCATTATCATTTTTTTCCAGAAACTTCTTGATTTCTTCCTTGATGTCATTGTTAACTCATTCATTCTTTAACATCATGTTATTCATTCTCCATAGTTTGGATGTCTTTGATTTTTTCCTTGAGATTGATTTCTAGTTTCAAGGGCTTGTGGTCTGAGAAGATGCTTGATATAATTTCAATTTTCTTGAATTTGTTGAGGCTTGTTTTGTGTCCTGCCATGTGGTCTGTCTTTGAAAATGTCCCATGTACATTTGAAAAGAATGTATATTTTGCTTCATTAGGGTTAAAAGTTCTATATATATCAACTAAGTCCATTTGATCTAGTGTGTTGTTCAATGCCTCAGTATCCTTGGTGTTTCTTTGCTTCGAAGATATGTCTATTGTTGATAATGGGGTGTTAAAGTTCCCTACTATGAGTGTGTTTCTGTTGATATTCTTTTTCTAGTTTTTTCCTTATATATTTGGGTGCTCCTATGTTGGGTGCATATGTTTTTACCAGGGTTATATTTTCTTGATGGATTTTTCCCTTCAGTATTATGAAACACTCTTCTTTGTCTCTTTTTATGGCCTTTGCTGTGAAATCTGTTTTGTCTGATATAAGTATTGCTATCTCAACTTTTTTTTCATGTTCACTTGCTTGGAATACTTTTTTCCATCCCTTCATTTCAGTCTGTGTAAATCTTTTGTTTTGAGGTGTGTCTCTTGTAGAGAACATATATGTGGGCCGTGTTTTGTATCCATTCCATTACCCTATGTCTTTTGATTAGAGCATTTAATCCATTTACATTTAAGGTTATTATTGACAGGTATTTATTCATTTCCCTTTGTAGCTGTGTTTCTCTCTCTCTCTTTTCTTCTTCTTTTTCTTAAAGCATCCCCTTTAGCATCTCTTGCAATGCTAGTCTGGTGGAGATGTATTCTTCTAGTCTTCCTTTGTCTGGGAAACTCCTTATTTCACCTTCTATTTTGAATGAGAGTCTTGCTGGGTAGAGTATTCTTGGTTGTAGGCCTTTGTTTTTCATTGCTTGGAATATTTTTTGCCATACCCTTCTGGCTTGTAGTGTTTCTGCTGAGAAATCTGATGATAGCCTTATCGGAGCTCCCTTGTATGTTATTTGTTTTTCTCTTGCTGCTTTTAGGATTCTCTCTTTGTCTTTGAATGTTGCCCATTTTAATTATGATGTGTCTTGAAGTGGGCCTTTTTGGGTTCATCTTCATTGGAACCCTCTCTGCTTCCTGGACTTGCATGACTCTTTCTCTCCTCATGTTAGGGAAGTTTTCTGTCATTAGTTTTTCAAAAGGGTTTTTTATCCCTTACTCTTCTTCTCCTTCTGGAATTCCTATGATACAGATATTATTATGTTTCATGTTGTCCTGCAGCTGTCTTAGAGCCTCTTCAGTCTTGTTCAATTTTTTTTCCTTTTGTTGCACTATCTGGGAGTTTTTGTCTACATTGTCTTCCAGCTCGCTAATCCGATCTTCTGCTTCCTCTAGCCTGCGTTTAATTCCTTCTACTGTGTTCTTCAATTCAGAGATCATATTCTTCATTTCCTCCTGGCTCTTATTGATAGCTTCCATGTCCTTTTTCATGCTGGTGTAACTCTCAGTAAGTTCCTTGTAGTTTTTCTGGAGTTCCTTGTAGTTTCTGCTGAGCTCATTGAGCTTCTCCATAATCCATGCTTTCAATTCCATATCTGATAATTGGCTCCCCTCTATTTCATTTAGCACTCTTTCTGGGGATTCTACCTTTCCTTTCGATGGGGGGTTGTTTCTCTGTCTCCCCATTTTTGTGACTCCTATTGTTTGTTGGTGCTTCTTAGAATGATCTGCACTTCCTGGATCTGCCCTTGGTGGGATCAGATCCTGTACCAGTCTGGTCCTAGGCAGCCTGTTGGAGACTTCCAGGGATCTACTGCCTTTGTCTGGCTTCTTTAGTTGTTAATCTATTCAATCTGTGATTAGCCGTCAGGCTTAACGACCATGGGTGCAGCAGCTTAATTCCTGTAGACAGGGCTTTTGCTTCCCCTCAGGCTGACACCACTTGGCCGGGAATGGTCTGCCTGCAGTGTGGGGATGAGTCAGCACTGGTACCCAGTCGGCTGCTCCCCCAGTTCTCCCCTCAAAGCCACCACACCAAACTCTCCCCAAGCATCTCTAGTCCTCTCTGCATTCCCTCTGCTTGAGCCCAGGGTAAGTGGGGGCCAAAATATTTTTGTATGTGATCCGCTTAAGAGCTCTTTTTCTCCAGCTGTTTCTTTCTGGCTAGCAAGAAACCCTGTGGCTTTTCGCTTTTCTCAGCTGTATATTATTTTACTTTCCACTCTGTTGCTGTAGGCTGGGAAGCCCAGCTGGGGGTTTCGACCCTACCCTTCTCAGGGGGAACCCCCGGCTGCTGAGCTGTTTCTCAGTTCCTTCAGCTGCCACCCATGTGAGCCCAGGCAGCCCTTCCGCGTCTCCACACTCCCTACCTGTCACGTTGTGATTTAGCGGCCTTTTCTGTCTCTCCGTGGTTATAAGACTTCTCTCCAGCTAGTGTTCAGTTGGTTATTCCAGATGATTTCTCTAAAATTAAGTTGTAAATCCAGACTAGTTCTGGGAGGAGGTTAGTGTAGCTTCCACTTACTCTTCTGCCATCTTGTTTCTCTATCCAGCTTTCAATAAGATTGATCGTGTTTTTATTTCTTTTTCTTCTACCAATTTGAAAATTTTCTGTTCCTTTGCTACTTTATGCTACCTTTAAATTTTTATGTGCCTTCTTGAATTTGAAGATGAAACACTACAACTGTCTTCCTCTGAGCCAATGTAAAGTTCTTGAAAATCCTTGACGCTGAAATCCCCCAACTGTTTTCTGTGTTTCTGACCAATATTTTAGTCCCTTTGTTTTAAAATAATTTCTGTTCTAAGTTTTAAACAATTATCTCACTGTTAGCTGTGTCTACTCTACTATTTGACACCTTCATTTTTAATATAAAATAATTTAATATGAAAACTTATAAGAATAGAATACAGAACTTTTTTCCTGACATATTTAAGAGTAAGTGGCTGATATAATGCCCTATGCAATACTCCCAATCACTGAATTGTGTAATTCTTATAAACAAGAAAATTCTCCTACATGACCAAAAGCAAACATCAAAATTAGGAAATTAACATTGATATATTATTACCATCTAATCATGTTACAGAAACAGGGGAGTCCAAAAATCCCCAGTTTGCTGCTGGGGGATGGGGAGAAGGAAGCAGCTTTCAGAATGCCTCCACACGCCTGAGGCTGGTGGCTGGTGTCTTTCATTATGCAAAATTGCTTGGATGCTTCCAAGGCCTCAGGTGGATGGGAGGAGTCTTGAACCAGGGGATGGTATGGAAAGCACACAGAGCCTACGTGGGGTTCTGTGAATGGTCAGAACTGTTGGCAACACCCACTGCGTCAGAGGACGCGGTCAGGGATATATAGGAAGCTGCGAACACTTTAGGGATGGTGCGCTCTGGGGCTGTCTCCCTTGCTGGCGGGTGTTCGCAGGGGTGCTCTGATGAAGGAGAGGTCCACATGGTTTACAGAAAGAAGACAGTTTGCAAGGAGGCTGAGAATCCCGGCGGTTTTGTATTGAGAGCTGAAGGGCACCACAGCACAGAAAGGACCTCCCCAATCAGATTGAATGATTGGCAGCCACTGGTAAAGCTGAACTGTGTTTGGGAAGTAGGGAAATGGTGTTTCTGACCTTCCTAAAACTGGCTAGGTTTGGTAGGGGGGAGGCAAGGATATGTGTAACTGTTAAATAAACAGTTTTCTTTTCACTCACCTGAAGTATTAAGAGTTGTAATTCTGGCAGCGGGCAATTGGACCCCTAACTAAAGAGCCTGTGGGTTTGTTTTCAGTTGGGGCAGCCCAGGGGTTCTGTAACAATCAGACTCCTTTCAAGTTTTCTCAATTGTCTCAGTGATGCCCTTTATGGCAAAAGGATTTTGCATAGACTCATGTGCTGCATGTAGTTGTCACATTTCTTTAATCTCCTTTGTTCTGGAACATTTCCTCAATCTTTCTTGACTTTCATGTTGAAACTTTTGAAGGTTACAGCCCAGTTATTTTGTAATGCCCCTCAGTTTTTGTACCTCTGATGTTTCCTCATGGTTAGATTTAGGTTATGCATTTTAATAGGAATATCACAAGAGTGATACCATATTCTTTCCCTTGTGTTCTATCAGGTTGCACATGGTTTTGATTTGTTCCAGTTAAAAGTACTTTTATAGTTAAAAGTGCTTTTTATCCCTTTGTAATTAATATGGATTTTGTGAAGTACTTTGAAACTTTGCAAATACTCAATTCCTCTTTACACTTTCTCCTAGTAGCTTAAGCATTCATTGATGTTTCTTGGCTGAATTAAATATTAGTTACTATGATGGTGTCGAATTGTGAATTTCTGATTTCTTTATTCTATCTCCATTTATTCATTGGTAGTCAACTATAAGGAAAAGCTTTTTCCATACTTAGATATTCACATATTATTTATATCAGTGTGGATTCATGAATTTCTATTTTATTCAATGGATTATAATCCATTGCAGTCATTACTTATTTTGATGCTCAAAGTATCCAAACTTTGTCTACGAGTCCTTTATACTGGTGTCTGCTTCTTTGATATTTCCCCATGATTATTGGATTATTTTCCTACTTTCTGTCCCAAAGGTGTTCCAGGCTTACCTTATACTTTCCCGGCCTCAGCCCTGGATGCAGCCTTTTCTTTAAGGAGCCCTGATTCCTCTTTTAGTGGGAAGTGGTTTTTTAAAAACTAAGATCTGAGTGTTAAGTGTAACCATTACTATAATTGTAAGGTCTCACTCACATATTTATATTTCTATATTTGCTTCCCAACTGTTTATATTCACACCCATGAGTTCCAACAGTACCTTCAATTAAAATCCGCCTTATTTTTTCTTTTCATATTTGTCACTCTTTTCTCTAACAGTGAGGAAACTGACTCCCACTACCCTCAACATATTTATTTATTGTATTAGTTCCACCTGTATGTAGCCCATTTCTCACTGTAGCTGTCACCCAACTCACTGACCTTGCACAGATACCCATTTTGCTGAACTCTGCTTAATGACTGTTGAATGGAAACATTTATATTTTTAAAAATTACACTGATTAAATATTTTTATTTCTAGAATTTCTCTTTTAAAAGCACATTTATATCTAATATGTTCTTGACACAGAGTTTCCATTATTTTCTTTATTTCTTAAATCATTTGACACTTTTATATCTATGTGTAAGTTTTTTTTTTTTCAATGCTCTATTATCTTCAGTTCTTAGGGTTCAAATGATCCCATTAGTAATATCTTCCCTTCAATGTGACTCATTTCTATGTGTAGGGCTTGTAGTTTTTTACTGTGAGCAGTTCTTCAGTAGGCGTTGTTTACCTCAGAAGTCCCAGTGTCCTGGGTTGTGGAATTGTCCCTGTGGAGTCATTCCTGTGGAATGATTTTGTTTTTGCCTCTTTCAAGGATTTATGAGTTTTACTGGTTTGGACAGACTATTCTATTAATTTCTCATGTTGAGATATCCACGCCCCCGGAATATGATTATCATACTCATGAGAGGTACAGGTTTGTTGTTCTGCTTTTCTTTAAAAACTTTTAAATAAAATTTTTGAGAGAGAGAGAGAGAGACAGATGCACACATTGATTTTGATTTTGTTCCACTTATTCATGAATTCATTGGTTGATTCTTGAATGTGCCCTGACCAGGAATGAACCCCCAATCTTGGACTATGCTCTAATCAACTGAGTTACCCAGCCAGGGTTGTTGTGCTCTTCTACTGGCGATTATTTTTCAACCTTATCCTTATGTACACAACTGGCTTTCTTTAGGTTTCCTAGGCTGGCAAGCAAAACTCACAGAATAGAATGCGCAGCCCTTCATGGCTCCTGGTTTCAAGCTAAGCTTAGTTCTGACTCTAATGAGTGTGGCTTCTCCTCTCCTATTTCCTAACTTCTATTAAATTTTAGCCTCTACTGTGGCATTATCAAAGATGTTTAATTTACAGGCAAGAAGAATGTCAAGTGCCTTGCAACTGGATGTCTTTCCGATAAGACAGTCCTACAGATTTAGAGACTTGTATGTGGGTTATGTTACATAAATTAACATGTGTTTTCTGTTTTCAAAGGGCATAAGCCTACTATCTCATTACCTGAGTGATTGTCTGTACGCATAGGCCTCCCTTAATCCTGTCTGCATTGCTGCCTCCTGAGACTCAATGGTTTGACTGAACTAAGTGGCTGGGTTGGTGAAGAATGGGGTGGTCTGTGGGCTTCACTTTAAAACTGGTTTCTCTTTTCTGTCCTAAAGGCTTGGACAGAAAGAGCCCAGAGACCTGAGAGGGGGGAAACCTAAAATATTTCCCTCAGTCAAGACTAAGTATAATGGGCAAACGGGTTTTGGACAGGTGAGATGTACCTGGCACACCTTCCTCCAAAGAAGCTCTTCTTTTCCCTAATGTGGGACATTGAAAAATTAATACCTGTCCTTTGTCATCTAGTGGTTATGGATTGAATGATGTCTTTTAACCCTGTTGCCAAATCTGTTGCCTCCAGAATACAACAAGGATGCCAGCCTGTTAAATCAAGCATGCCATTGTCCAGGGACAGCCAGCTGACCTGGAGTCTGCACGATCCTTCCCCATGTGGGAAGGCCACTCTCCCCTCCACACCCCCACTCTTATTAGGGATTTCTGGACCCAAGGGTATGTAGGACGACGACCATGTCCAGCTTGAAGCAGCTAGAGGAGCTCGAGACCTTCGTCCATTGTCCTTTATAAGATTATAAAGGGTCTTAAATCTGAGAGGGAGGGATTGTTATTTTTTATTGTTAAAATAATTAATTAATTAATTATTTTTAAAAAAAGAAGAACAAGAATATATGAAAGGGTGAGGCAGGAGAGCTTATATGTATGACCCATGGGCATGGACTAGGGGGGGGATTGTCTGGGGAGGGGGGGTGCTGGACGGAGGGGAGCAAAGGGGAAAAATTGGAACTATTGTAACAATATAATCAATAAAATATACTTAAAAAAATTTTTTAGCCTCTAACCCCTATAGTCTATATCTGATTCTTATAACCCTGGTGAGTGGTTTAATCTTCTACAAGTCCTTAAAATTTTTAGTTTTCTCTCTGTTTCTGGAACCTAGAAATTTCCCCATATTGTTTTACATTGGGCTACATATTAAAATTAAAAAGAAATTTGTTATATATTAGTGCATGTTTTAATGTTTTGACCAGGGAAGTCTGTAGTGTTTCTATTAATGACATATTGTAAATGACTGAAATGTTTAACAATTGTGGATTGCTGAAATAAATTATAATGTAGTTGTAAGATAGAATAATATGGAACTATTACATATAATGTAGTTCAACTATAATCAATTAGATGAGAAATGCTTATTATGTAATATTAGGTTAGGAAGCATGATGCAAAATTATAGTATATTAATTATGTAAACAAATAAAAATAATATGTGTAAAAAATGTCTATAAGTATACAGTCGTCGTCGTCGGCAGCCGTCCGTCTCGAGAGACGATGGTGTAGCTTCTTAAGAGTCTATCTGCACCGCCGAGAATGGCTGTGCAGTCCAACTCAGGAGTGACACGGTATCTGTCTCCTCCCGTGTTGAATCGACATGTTGCGATGACGCTGGAGTGTCCTCTCCAGTGAAGCTGAAGCTACAGAGCCTGGGCAGGGTGATATGGAGGGTCTGCTGTTGCCCATGCAGCAGACCCCCCCTCTCTTCGCAGCTGAAGGGTCCAAGGGAAAGACGGAGTCAATACAGCTTGGCTTCAGGTGCGCCGCAGGAGTTGCTGGTGTTGACTACAACGTCGAACCGCCTTAGGGACTCCGGCTCCGGATTTTCTGTCGGGGTTTACTCCCTTAGCCTTTCCCCTGAAGAGGTATGCCGCAAGGCAGCAGAGGTTTTTTGGAGACAGAGTTTTCTTTCTCTGATGTGCCCTGACTGGAAGATTGAACCAGCGACACTTAGCTCGCAGGCCGACGCTCAATCCACTGAGCCAAACCAGCCAGGGTATAAGTATACAGTATTCCCTCACTTATCAGGGGCGTTATGTTCTAGATGCCCCTGTGTTAGGTGAAAATCCATGAAGTAGGAACCTTACATTTATCTTAGTATTTATATATATTTTAAGGCTTAATAAACCCTTCCCACATACTTATAAACCATTCTCAGTCCCTTATTAACCTTTCCCACTCCCTTATTAACCTTTTCCACACTTTTATAAACACTACTTATGCTCTTAAACACATTCTACACTCTTAAACCTACGTAACTTTGACAACATATGTATACAGTACCGGAAAATCCCGTGATATAGCAAAAAATCCATGATAAATAATTAAATATAATATTTTAAAAAATCCCGCGATACAGTGAGTCCACAATAAGTGGACTGTGTTATAAAGAGGGACTACTGTATAAAAGAACAGGGGTCCTAACTTCCTGGTCCATGAATGGCTACCAGTCTATGGCCTATTAGTAACAAGGCTGCAAATAAAACTCACCTGAGCTCTGCCTCCTGTCTCTGCCCCCCCCATACACAGCTGACGAGGGAAGCTCATCTGAGCTCTGCTCCTGTCTATCCCCCTTCTTCCATGAAACCGGTCTGTGGGGATAGAAAGGTTGGGGACTACTGTACTAGAAAACTGTATGTGGTATCAGGTGGATACTAGATTTATTGGGAGATCACTTTGTAAGTTATAGGTGGTCTGTCCAGAAAATATACAGCTATGTAATATAAAAAATAGAGACATTTATCAAAGAATAGACAAGAAACTTTGTATATAGCACAATGACGCTTCAGTCCCCGCCAAAGTTGGCACCTTGGACCTCACACTGTTCTCCCAATCACCATCAGCTGCCCCGTTATATTTTCCTGAACCTCAACAGTCAGAAATTTCCCTTTCAAAGATGATTTTAGTTTTGGGAAAAGCCAGAAGTCTCAGGGCACCAAATCTGAGTCACTTGGATTTGATGTATTACCAAAAAACTCTGCATGAGATGTGATGCACGAGTGAGTATGTTGTAGTGATGAATCTGCCAATCACCAGTTGCCCATAGCTGTGGCCTTCTGAATCACCCAAATTGTTTCCACAGAGGAATGTTCAAGCTTAACACAAAATTTGATGCAGATTCAGTGCTCTACTTGCTCATTTTGGCTGTGATGGCCACACAGTACACGTGCTCACTCAACAGCATCTACCACCCCCACTGACTAGTACAGTAGAGTTGTCATTGTACATACATGTGCATTCCAGTCCACTCTCCTTGGCTGCCAGGTTACATGGATATTGCACAAACCATTCTCTTTATATTAACAATGGTTGGATTTTTTCTGAACAGACCTTGTATAAAAATCTAACCATTATGCTGTATTACCTGAAACTAATATACTATTGCATGTCAACTGTAACTGAAAAATTAAAAAAATTATATTGATACCTTCCCAATCAAAAAATATATACTAGAGTGTTAATAATGATTCTAGCTACTCTTAACTAATTAATTTAATTTTATGTAAAGATAATAGAAAAGTAACTTTGACAAACATTCTTAAACCACACGCTTGCTCAAGTAATAATAGTAACAATACCTGTGGTGCTTGTAACTCTAGTATGAGCTAATTATATGTACATTGGTTGAAATGAAATACTTTAAGGCTGAGGACTAGGAAAAACTAAGCAATTAAATTTGTGATTTGAGAAGTAACTAATCTTATTCTTTCAGTTTTTTAATATTATTTGAAAAATATACAATGAAAAACTCAAAGAGTATTCAAGGACTGTAAAGACTTTACTTCTTGGCTGGCTATTCCTTAAAAGTAAAAATAATTTCTAGGTGGTTTAATTGTAAGCTTTTACCTATATTTTGGATTGAATAAAAAGTTTTAAAAATGAAGAAGGTATTTTAATTTCAAAGCATTCTGAACATTCTCAAAGGGATTTTATCACTTGTAACTTGGCCAATCTTTTGTTTTTCTTAATGCCCCTAGGACTAAAATTTAAATTTTATACTCACTGAAATAAGAAATACTACTAATTATCTGTTCATGGAATAGCATATATGTTTTTACTCAAGTAGATTTTTATAGTTACCAATTAAAATAATGCATTTTAAAATCTGGCAGTGTAATTAAAAGCTGAATAACTGTGTCCAGTTGGTGATTTCACTATAGAGTACAGTGCAGGGAATGCAGTTTTGAGTTGCAGAGCTCAAAATCAAACCAAACCAAAATATTTATTTCCCTATGCATGTATGCTAGAGCAGATTTTAAAATAAAATAGTTGTTTCAGATACTTTACCATTACTCCAGCATATAATGTATTTATTTGCTTATTAAACTCTTAACCCTATTACCTTGCCTGGCAATGCTCATACTGTAACTTGTATTTCTAATTATTGTTTTCATTTAAATTGTCTCCATATTCATAATCATTGGCAACTGTCTTTTCAGTTACTTTTCTGTCTTCTGTCTTAAATTATTCTTCTCATCAATATTCTGTCCAACTTCCCTGTTGTTTCAGTCTCTTCAGGTGCTTTCCCACCCTTTTTCATCCATAGAAAATACTACTTGTATACTCTGAGGTCAACAGGCAAGGCTGCTTGCTCCCATAACCTGAAGCTGAGAGACACTATCTCAGATCACCTGTCTCCTGCTAGTACACCCACACCCTTGGCAGTGGCATGCGGATGAGGAAGCCCAGGATCATTCCATCTTGGTTCTATTTCATTAGAATTTCGTCTATGGGGTCTTAAGGTTTTCACTTTTGTAGTTGTTTAAACTTTAGAATAAATAAACCAACATTTAAAATGTATAAAATTATTTGATGAAGTATTCAAACTCTCAAATGCATATAGCTCTTGATGTCGGTTAGCACCTATTAATACATATCAGTAGTACTCATCCATGTTTATAAGTGAGTCACTGTGTGCTTGTGGGTGAGCTGTCTCGAGTGATCATGGGAAAAATATTGTCAGCTGAATATTGAAGGAATTTCCTTTTTAATAAATATGCACACATATAGATGTTGGTTTTATGTGATTATGCTCCCCTTCTCCATTTCCTTTCCTTCCCTTTTACTCTCTCTCTCTCTCTTTTCAAATCTAGTCATTTGAAAAATTTAAGTTTATGAATAATTTATTTTTAACATTTTATTTTATAATATAGGATTTATTTATTTATTTAATAAGAACTGTGTCCAGAAACAATGTCCAGGGGAAAATAATTTCAAAAGTATGTTATTTCACAAGAGGATGCTATTCCCTAATCTAGAATTCATGTGAAATAAAAAAAAAAAAAAAAAAAATCTTTTAAAGGGAGACAGGGAGGCTCTGGCTGTTGTGGCTCAGTGGATTGAGTACCAGCCTGTGAACAAATGGGTTGCCAATTCAATTCCCAGTTGGAGCACATGCCTGTGTTGAGGGCCAGGTTCCCAGTTGGGGACATGCAAGAGGCAAACACCTATTGATGTTTCCCTCCCTCTCTTTCACCCTTGCTTCTCCTCTCTCTAAAAATAAATAAACAAAATCTTAAAAAGAAAGAAAGGGAGGCAGGCAGAAGTAAACACTTATTGAGCAACTTTGTCTAGGCACCACCGCAGCCTTCCTCATATATATTAGCTGTTCCCATTATTATAATAATAAAAATTCCGTACAAATAACATTTTTCATTTTTTCCTTTGCTGTCAACAAACCACAAATGGAACTGACATCCAAGTTCAATTATGATTTCCCTTTAGTTTCCTAATAGAATGATCTCTTTCCTTTGTCTATGAGGTTTTTATTTACTTATTTTTAAATGCTCCAGTTCATCTCTATTTTTATCGTGTTCCTTCAAATCCTATTTCTGAAAAAAACAAAAACCAAAAAAAAAAAAAAAAAACTAAATAAATAAAATGAGGATTGTGATACATGTTCTTGAAGGCAGTTTTGGACCAGGAATATTTTATTACTTTATAGTGAGAGCATAAAAGGTTACCAGATATTCAAAATTCTCTCCTTACGCTAAAGAAAACCTAATTGAAGGCTTTGTCTCTTCATGAACATTTCACAGATTTCAAGCTTTGTGGGGGTATATTTCTCCAAGGGGAAAAATATAATAATTTATAACAGATAAGGCTAGATATAATTTGATAAAGGAAAAAGTCTTGGAGAAGATCTTTGTTCCTTGGAATGTCTTTGTTTCATCTTAAAAACTTTAGTTGTAAAATAAAATATTGAGAAACAAATTCTTTCATTTTAGGCAAAAGGAAGAAATTATAGAATAATGAAGAGAAAAGTAGACTGAGGCTCAGGGAAATAAACTGGGGTGTTTGGAAAAAGCATGAACTTTGAAGATAGAATAACGTGGTATAGAATCCTGAATTTGCAAGTTTACTGGCCACTTGGCCTCATGTAATTTCCATAGGTATTGACTCCAGTTTTCTTAACTAGGAAAAGAAGAAAATGATAACTTACTTGGCTGGGTTGTTCTGAAATATCAAGTACCTAATTTGGTGCCTGCAGTTGGTAGGCTCCCCATAAATAGTAGGTGTTCTTATTCATATCAACAAAGGCCTAATTTAACTTCTGGTCTTACTGCTGTGTGATCTTGGGCAAATCAGTTTGCTTCTCTGATGAGGTTCATAATTCTTAGCTATGCCTCCCTGGGAAGGATTTTGCAAGATGAGTGTTGACAATCATGACTCTTTTTGGTACATTCATCTCGTGTAAGTGTCAAGAACACCATGGATAAATCTTGGTTCTGTGGATTTGAATCCGAGCCCTAAACACTCACCGGTCATTTGACGTCAGGCAAGTTGCTTCGCTTTTTGGGCTGTTTCCCCATTTGTGTGATAAGGATAACAGCAGCACCTATCCCATAGCATTGTTGTAAAAATTATGTAATTTAATGTATGAAAGTGGCTGGCACATTATCAATACTTAACAAATTTTAGGCATTAGTGATACTAGAGTCACTTTCAGAGGAATTATTAATGCTGGTATTGGAAAGCAGCCAAGCCTTTCTGTCTCTGGTTATTTTACATGCTCTGAAGTTTACTTTATCTGATGTTAACATAGCCCCTCTTACTTTCTTTAAAAAAAAAAAAAATCCTCATCTGAGGATATGTTTATTAACTTGAGAGAGAAAGAGATATGTTGCCTCTTATAGGCAACCCAACCAGGGATCAAACCCTCAACCTCAACCTAGGTGTGTGCCTTGACCAGGAATTGAACCCACAACGTTTTTGGTGTATGGGACAATGCTCCAAACAACCGAGCCACCCGGCCAGGGCTTTCTTTTGATTAATGTCTGTATATCTTTTTCCATCCTTTGACTTTCATCTTGCCCATATCATTATATTTGAAGTGAGTTTCTTATAGACAGCATATAGTTGGGTCATATTAAAAAAACAACAACACTCTGTCATTTTGTGTCTTTTATTTGGAACATCTGGACCATTTACATTTGAAGTAGGAACAATAATGCGTCCACACATATTTCCACATACGAATCCCAAGAACCTGTGAATTCATTACCTTACATGGGAAAGGGAATTAAGGTGGCAAATGGATTTAATTAAGGTTGTTAATCAGCTGACCTTGACAAGGGGATGCTTCATTTATCTGATGGTAACAATGTAATCACATGGGTCCTTAAAAGTGGAAGAGGAAGGCAGAAGAGGTCAGAGTGATGCAAAGGGAGAAAGATGTGATTCACCTTGAGAATGGAGGAGGGAGCCACAAACCAATGAATGCAAGCAGCCTCTGGAAGTTGGAAAAGGCAAGGAAATGGATCCTTTGCAGCCTTCAGAAAAGAATGAAGACTTGATTTTAGTCCAGTGAAACCTGTGTCAGGCTTCTTATCTACAGAATTGTAACATAATAAATTTGCCAAGTTTGTGGTAACTTGTTACAGCAGCAATAGAATATAATTATTCATATGTTAGGGTTTGTTTTTATTTTTTTTCTTCTGTTCTCTTTGTTTTCATTTGTTCTATTTTCCCTGACTTCTTTGCATTATTAAACATTTTTAAGAATTATATTTATTTATGCGTAGTGTTTATGAGTGTATCATATTGTCTAGCTGTTTTTAGTGAATGTTCTAGGTATTACAATATGGAACCTAATTTCTCACAGTCCGCTGCTGTTGTCATTTTATCCTCTTCCAGTTATAATCATCTTAATAATTTCCTCTACATACATCTGGAACCACATCAGATAATATAATGATTTTTCCTTCAACAGTTGAACATATAATAATTTAGAAAACTTAAGAGAGGGAAAAGCTATTGTACTTACTATATTTTTGCTTACTTGTGTTTTTTGTTTTTCTCTTATGAGGTTTCAAATTTTCACTTATTATCATTTCCCCTCTGTTTAGAGACCCTCTTGTAGCCATTACTTTAGGGACAAATTCTCTTAGGTTTCCTTCACTTCAGAATGCCTTAAGTTTCCCTTCAGGATTCTAGCCTGACAGTAATTTTCTTCGAGCTCTTGATAAATATTGTGCCTCTTCCTCTGGCTCTGTGATTTTCAATGAGAAATCTGCTGTCATTGTAATTATTTTTCCCATAGGTAAGGTATTGTTTTTCTCTGGTGACTTTCAAGGTTTTTTCTCTGTCTTTAATTTTCCAGTTTAATGCTGTGTTTCTGCCTAGATTCCTTTAGGTTTATCCTGTTTGGGGTTTGCTCAGTTTCTTGAATCTGTAAGTTTATGACTTTTGCTAAATATGGAAAATTTTAAGCCCTTATTTCTTTGGGTACTTTTCCAGCCCTGCTCTCTTTCTCCTCTCCTTTTGGGGCTCTGGTGACTCAAATGTTAAATCTTCTGTAATAGTCCCCTAGTCCTGAGGTTCTATTTATTTAATTTTTATAGTTATTTTTTCACTGTGTTCCAGATTGGGTAAGTTCTGTTGTTCTATCACCTATTCCTCTGATTTTTCCCTTGTTCTCTCCATTCTGCTGTTGAGATCATCCACTTTTAAATTTTGATTATTTTTCAATTGTAAAATTTCTATTTGGTTCTTTTTTATATATTCTATTTCTTTGCTAAGACATTCTATTTCTTTGCTGAAGCTTTAACTTTTAAAAAAATTAATTTGAGTGTTCAAAATTGCTTATTAAAATATTTCTATCAAGGCTACTTCTAAATCATTGTCAGATAATTCTGACATCTTTGTCATTTCAGAGTTGGCAACTATTAACTTTCCTTTCATTCAATTTCAAATTTTCTAGTTTTTTTTTTTAAGTATATTTTATTGATTATGTTGTTACAGTAGTTCCAATTTTTTCCCCTTTACTCCCCTCCACCCAGTATCTCCCTCCCCCAGCATCCCCCCCCAAGTCCATACCCATGGTTCGTAAAAAATAACTATCCCTACCTCTCAGATATTAAGACCCTTTGTAATCTTGTAAAGGACAATGGGCGAAGGTCTCAAGCTCCTCTACCTGCTTCAGGCTGGACATGGTCATCGTCCTACCTACCCTTGGGTCCAGAAATCCCTAATAATAGTGGGGGTGTGGAGGGGAGGGTGGCCTTCCCACATGAGGAAGGATTGTGCAGACTCCAGGTCAGTTGGCTGTCTCCGGACAACGGCGTCTTTGGTTTAGCAGGCTGGCATCCTTGTTGTGTTCTGGGGGCAACAGATTTGGCAAAAAGGGTTAAAAAGCATCATTCAATCCATAACTACTAGGTGACAAAAGGCAGGGATTAATTATTCAATGTTCCACATTAGGAGAAAAAAAAAAAAAAAAAAAAAGGGCTTCTTTGGAGGAAGGTGTGCTAGGCACATCTCGCCTGTCCAAAACCCTTTTGCCCATTATATTTAGTTTGGGCTGAGGGAAATAGTTTATGTTTCCCCCTTCTCAGACCTCTGGGCCCTTTCTGTCCAAGCCATTAGGATAGAAAAGAGAAACCCGTTTTAAAGTGAAGCCCACAGACCACCCCATTCTTCACCAACCCAGCCATTTAGTTCAGCCAAACTGTTGAGTCTCAGGAGGCAGCGCTGCAGAGAGGATTAAGTGAGGCTTATGCGTACAGACAATCACTCAGGTAATGCGGTCATAGGCTTATGCCCTTTGAAAACAGAAAACATATGTTAATTTATGTAACATAACCAACAAACAAGTCTCTAAATCTGTAAGAGTGTCTTATTGGGAAGACATCCAGTTGCAAGGCACTTGACATTCTACTTGCCTGCAACTTGAATCTCTTTGGTGATATCACAGATATGGTTTAATTTTCAAGTGAAACCATTTTTTAAGTGAGAAGAAACTTTTAAGATGGTTAGCTGCCCTACTTTACAGTCTGCCACTGATCATTGTGATTTTCCTTGAATAATGATTTTTCTCCCTAAGATTACTCTCCTTGTCTTTAAAGGGACTACATTAAGTCCATTTTTAATTTATCCTGTTCGTTTGCATAAACACAACAAGAGCAGCAAATGATCACTTATGATCTTTAGTTCTGCTTTGCTGGAACTTACCCAAGGAACATTTAGGGTGGCCCTCAGTCTGCTCTTCAGGGCACAGAAGCTGGGCCACATATCTGGCATTCATCCTTGCCTGTACACACCTGTCCTTTCCAAGTCTTTCTGGTTTTCCATTGTGCCTTAAGGTCCCTTCTAGCCATCTTTCAGGAAAACAACCTTCGTTCCTTCCCTGGAGAGATTGCTGTGGACCGCACAACCAACCATGGCAGCAGGCCTTTTATTTCACGGGCTTTTATTACCTTTGAAAGTCATTCCCAGTTCCTTAGGGCTTTTTGGTAACAACCTGAGCCCAAGCATGTCTCCTTTAGGCTTGACGTTCCAGTCAAAGGCTTGGTCAGAAAAAGGAACCTCTATTAACAACTGGTCTTATTAGTTCTATGCAAAGAAACTTAAGTCATTACTTACTTGTTTAGAATGCCAAACTCTGGAGAGATCAAATAGGGAGAAAAATATACAACGTGAAGGAAAATCTTTGTCCTAATATTCACTGAACTGGCATTTCCATTCTTCATATTTTCATTTTCCCCCACTAAAAAAATTTTTTTGTTTGTTTTTCCATTACAGTTGTCTCACTTTTTTTCCCCCTCTTGCTTCCCTGTATCCTGCCCCTCCCTTCCCCCACATTCAGTCCCCACTCAGTTGCCCATGTCTGTGGGTCATTTATACATGTTCTTTGATTTGACACTTCCCCTTCTTACCCCCTTTTCTCCCTCCCACCTCCCCCCTTGTTACTGTTAGTCTACTCCGTGTTTACATACCTCTGGTTCAATTTTGCTCATTTATTTGTGTTGTTCATTAGTTTCCTGTAATAGGTGACAGCATAACGTATTTTTCTTTCGTTGCCTGGCTTATTTCACTAAGCATAATTCTCTCTAGTTCCATCCATGTTGTTGCAAATGGTAGAAGTTCCTTCTTTCTTTCTGCTACATAGAACTCCATTGTGTAAATGTACCACAGTTTTTTGATCCACTCATCTACAGATGGGCATTTAAGTTGTTTCCAGTACTTGGCTATTGTAAATAGTGCTGCTATGAACATTGGAGTGCATAGGTTCTTTTGAATTGGTGTTTCAGGATTTTTTGGATATAATCTCAGTAATGGAATTGCTGGTTCAAAAGGCAGTTCCATTTTTAGTTTTTTGAGGAAATTCCAAACTGTTTTCCACAGTGGCTGCACCAGTCTGCATTCCCACCAGCAATGCACCAGGGTTCCCGTTTCTCCGCATCCTCTCCAGCACAGGTTGTTTGTTAATTTGTTGATTATGGCCATTCTGACTGGTGTGAGGTGGTATCTCATTGTGGTTTTAATTTGCATCTCTCTGATGGCTAGTGATGTTGAGCATATTTTCATATGTCTATGGGCTCTCTGTATATCTTCTTTGGAGAAGTGTTTGTTCAGGTCCTTTGCCCATTTTTTAATTGGGTTGTCTGTCTTCTTGGTGTTGAGTCATATGAGTTCTTTATATATTTTGGAGATCAATCCCTTGTCTGAGATGTCATTGGCGAATATATTTTCCCATATGGTTGGTTTCCTTTTCATCTTGCTGATGTTTTCTTTAGCTGAGCAGAAACTTTTTAGTTTGATGTAGTCCCATTTGTTTATTCTTTCCTTTATTTCCCTTGCCTTAGGAGATATATCAGTGAAAATGTTGCTATGTGGGATATCTGAAATTTTCCTGCCTATTTTTTCCTCTAGGACTTTTATGGTATCACGGCTTACATTTAAGTCTTTGATCCATTTTGAGTTTATTCTGGTGTATGGTGTAAGTTGGTGGTCTAGTTTCATTTTTTTGCATGTCCCTGTCCAGTTCTCCCAACACCATTTGTTAAAGAGGCTCTTTTCACTCCATTTGATGTTCTTTCCCCCTTTGTCAAATATTAGTTGACCATATGAACCTGGGCTTATTTCTGGGCTCTCTATTCTGTTCCATTGATATATATGTCTGTTTTTATGTCAGTACCAGACTGTTTTGATTACTGTGGCCTTGTAGTATAGTTTGATATCAGGTATTGTGATTCCTCCTACTGTGTTCTTCCTCAAAATTGCTGTGGCTATTCGGGCTCTTTTTTGGTTCCATATAAATTTTTGAAGTATTTGTTCTAGGTCTGTGAAATATGTTGCTGGTATTTTAATAGGGATTGCATTGAATCTATAAATTGCTTTGGGTAGTATGGACATTTTAATGATGTTGATTCTTCCCATCCATGAGCATGGTATACGCTTCCATTTATTTGTATCTTCTTTAATTTCTTTCTTCAGTGTTATGTAGTTTTCTGTGTACAGGTCTTTTACCTCTTTGGTTAAGTTTATTCCTAGGTATTTTATTTTTCTTGTTGCTATGGTAAATGGGATTTTTCTTTCAGTTTCTATCTCTGAGTTTTTATTGTTGGTGTATAAAAATGCCTTTGATTTCTTAATATTGACTTTGTATCCTGCTATTTTGCCGAAATCACTTATTAGGTTGAGTAGTTTTTTTGTGGAGTCTATAGGGTTTTCTATGTACACTATCATGTCATCTGCAAATAATGACAGTTTTACTTCCTCTTTTCCAATTTGGATGCCTTTTATTTCTCTTTCTTGTCTGATTGCGGTGGCTAGAACTTCCAAGACTATGTTGAATAGGAGTGGGGAGAGTGGACATCCTTGTCTTGTTCCTGATCTCAGGGGGAATGCTCTCAGTTTTTGCACATTGAGTATGATGTTGGCTTCAGGTTTCTCATATATGGCCTTTATTATGTTGAGGTATGCTCCCTCTATTCCCATTTTGCTGAGAGTTTTTATCATAAATGGGTGTTGTACTTTATCAAATGCTTTTTCTGCATCTATTGATATGATCATGTGGTTTTTGTCTTTCATTTTGTTTATGTGGTGTATTACGTTTATTGATTTGCGAATGTTAAACCATCCTTGCATCCCTGGGATGAATCCTACTTGATCGTGGTGTATGATCTTTCTAATGTGTTGCTGGATCCGGTTTGCCAATATTTTGTTGAGGATTTTAGCATCTATGTTCATCAGCGATATTGGCCTGTAGTTTTCTTTCTTTGTTGTGTCTTGACCTGGTTTTGGAATTAGGGTTATACTGGCTTCATAGAACGAGTTTGCGAGTCTTCCCTCTTCTTGTATCTTTTGGAATAATCTGAGAAGGATAGGAGTTAATTCTTTCCTAAATGTTTTGCAGAATTCACTTGTGAAGCCATCCAGTCCAGGGCTTTTGTGTGCTGGGAGTTTTTTGATTACTGCTTCAATTTCACTAGCTGTTATTGGTCTATTCAGACTTTCTGCTTCTTCTTGATTCAGTTTGGGAAGACTATAGGTTTCCAGTAATTTGTCCATTTCCTCTAGGTTGTCAAATTTCTTGCCATACAGTTGTTCGTAATAATTTCTTATAATCCTTTGTATTTCTGTGGTATCAGTTGTGATTTCCCCTCTTTCGTTTCTGATTTTATTTATTTGGGTTCACTCTCTTTTTTTCTTGATGAGCCTGGTTAAAGGCCTGTCAATTTTGTTTATTTTTTCAAAGAACCAGCTCCTACTTTTGTTGATCTTTTGAATTTTTAGTTTAGACTCTATGTCATTTAATTCTGCTCTGATCTTGATGATTTCCTTCCTTCTACTTGATCTGGGCTTTGCTTGTTGTTCTTCCTCTAGATCTTGTAGCTGTAGGGTTAAATTTTTTATTAGATATTCCTCTAGCTTTTTTAGGTAGGCCTGTATTGCTATGAACTTTCCTCTTAGGACTGCTTTCGCTGTATCCCATAGGTTTTGGGTTGTTGTGTGTTCATTATCATTAGTTTCCAGAAACTTTTTGATTTCTTCCTTGATGTCATTGTTAACCCATTCATTATTTAATAGCATGTTATTCATTCTCCATGAGTTTGAATGTTTTTGAGTTTTTTCCTTGAGGTTGATTTCCAATTTTAAGCCATTGTGATCTGAGAAGATGCTTGATATAATTTCAATTTTCTTGAATTTGTTAAGGCTTGTTTTGTGTCCTACCATGTGGTCTATCTTTGAAAATGTTCCATGTGCACTTGAGAAGTATGTATATTTTGCTTCTTTGGGGTGAAAACTTCTATATATATCGACTAAGTCCATTTGATCTAGAGTGTTGTTCAATGCCTCAATATCTTTGGTGTTTCTTTGCTTCGAAGATCTGTCCATTGTTGACAATGGGGTGTTAAAGTCCCCTACGATGAGTGTGTTGTTGTCTATATCTTTCTTGGAGTCTTTCAAAAGTTTCCTTATATATTTGGGTGCTCCTAAGTTGGGTGCATATATATTTATAAGGGTTATATCTTCTTGATGGATTTTTCCCTTAAGTATTATGAAATGCCCTTCTTTGTCTCTTTTTATGGACTTTGCTGTGAAATCTGTTTTGTCTGATGTAAGTATTGCTACCCCGGCTTTTTTTTCATGCCCATTTGCTTGAAATACTTTTTTCCATCCCTTTACTTTCAGTCTGTGTAGATCTTTTGTTCTAAGGTGTGTCTCTTGTAGACAGCATATATGTGGGTCATTCTTTCTAATCCATTCAGCTACCCTATGTCTTTTAATTGGAGCATTTAATCCATTTACATTTAAGGTTATTACCGATAAGTACTTATTCATTGTCATTTTTCCCCTTTGTACTCGTGTTCTTCTCTGTCTCTCTCTGTTTCTTTATCTTCTTAGAGCAGACTCTTTAGCATCTCTTGCATTGTTGGTTTGGTGGAGATGTATTCTTTTAGCCTTCTTTTGTCTTGGAAGCTCCTTATTTCACCCTCCATTTTGAATGAGAGCTTTGCTGGGTAGAGTATTCTAGGTTGTAGGCCTTTGTTTTTCATTGCTTGGAATATTTTTTGCCATTCCCTTCTGGCTTGTAGTGTTTCTGTTGAGAAATCTGATGATAGCCTTATTGGAGTACCCTTGTATGTTATTAGTTGTTTTTCTCTTGCTGCTTTTAGGATCCTCTCTTTGTCTTTGAATGTTGCCATTTTAATTATGATGTGTCTTGAGGTGGGCCTGTTGGGGTTCATCTTCATTGGGACCATCTGTGCTTCCTGGACTTGCATGACTCTTTCTCTCGTCATGTTAGAGAAGTTTTCTGTCATTAGTTTTTCAAAGAGGTTTTCTATCCTTTGCTCTTCTTCTTCTCCTTCTGGAATTCCAATGATACGGATATTATTACGTTTCATGTTGTCCTGCAGCTGTCTTAGAACCTCTTCAGTCTTGTTCGGTCTTTTTTCATTTTGTTGCATTGTCTGGGAGTTTTTGTGTAGGTTGTCCTCCAGCTCGCTGATCTGATCTTCTGCTTCCTCTAGCCTGCTTTTAATTCCTTCTACTGTGTTCTTCAATTCAGAGATCGTTTTCTTCATTTCCTCCTGGCTCTTATTGATAGCTTCTATGTCCTTTTTCATGCTCACGTAATTTTCTGTGAGTTCCTTGTAGCTTTTCTGGAGTTCTTTGTAGTTTCCGCTGAGCTCATTCAGCTTCTCCATAATCCATGTTTTGAATTCCATATCTGATAGTTCGCTCCGCTCTATTTCATTTAGCACTCTTTCTGGGGATTCTACCTTTCCTTTTGATGGGAGGTTGTTTCTCTGTCTCCCCATTTTTTTGACTCCTATTGTTTGTTGGTGCTTCTTAGAATGATCTGCACTTCCTGGATCTGCCTCTGGTGGCGTCAGATCATGTACCAGTCTGGTCCTAGGCAGCCTGTTGGAGACTTCCAGGGACCTACTGCTGTTGTCTGTCTTCTTTGATTGTTAATCTACTCAATCTGTGATTAGCTGTCAGGCTTAAGGACTGTGGGTGTGGCAGCTTAATTCCTATCGGCAGGGCTTTTGCTTCCCCTCAGGCTGACGCCACTTGGAGGGGAATGTCTACCCGCAGTACTGGGGATGAGTCAGCACTGGGACTGCTCCTCCATTTCTCCCCTCAAAGCCACCGTGCCAAACTGTCCCCAAGTGTCTGCAGTTCTCTCTGCCTTCCCTCTGCTTGAGCCCAGGGTAAGTGGTGGCCAAAATATTTTCATATGTGATCCACTTAAGAGCTCTTTTTCTCCTGCTGTTTCTCTCCGGCTAGCAAGAAAGCCTGTGGCTTTTCGCTTTTCACAGCTGATACTGTTTTACTTTCCACTCTGTTGCTGTAGGCTGGGAAGCCCAGCTGGGAGTTTAGACCCTGTCCTTCTCAGGGGGAATCCCCGGCTGCTGAGCTGTTTCTCAGTCCCTTCAGCAGCCACCCATGTGAGCCCAGCCAGCCCTTCCGCGTCTCCGCACTCCCTACCGGTCAAGTTGTGGTGTAGCAGCCTTTTCTGTCTCTCCGTGGTTATAAGACTTCTTTCCAGCTAGTGTTCGGTTGGTTATTCCAGATGATTTCTCCAAAATTAAGTTGTAAATCCAGACTGGTCCTGGGAGGAGGTTAGTGTAGCTTCCATTTACTCCTCCGCCATCTTGGATCTCAAATTTTCTAGTTCTTGATGTGATGAGTAATTTTTGATGGGAACCTGGCCGTTTGCACATTATATTACAAGACTCTAAATTTTATTAGCCCTTAGGATTTATCTGGCTTTCTCTGGCACTACTGTGACAGGAAAAGGAGTGCCACCTCATTGCTACCTGATAGAGTTAGTCTGGTTCCCGTTCAGCCACTTGACACCTGAGTGGGGAGGTTCTGTCTAATTGCTGAACCAAAGGTGGGATTTCTGGTTTATTGTGTCGAAAAGACCTTGCTGTAGTGAAGTTCCTTACTTTCTACTAGGCTTTTACTGTATATTACATCCATGAGGCAGGAGGGGTGTCTTGTTACTGCTGGGAGGGGTGGAGTTCCAAGTTCCTCAGTGATCTCCACTGACAATGTGGGAAGACCTTATTCCTGGCTGGTGGGGAGTCAGATTCCAGCTCTCCTTTTAGCTCTCTGACTCCACCCTGGTAAGTGTGTTGGTGTATGTCAGTGCTGCCTCATGGGGATGAAATCTAGGTTCCAAAATTGGCCTTTGGAATCATGTATTTGGGGGACCAAGATGGCCGCGGAGTAGGAACAGTGTTCTCAGCTCGCTCCTGTTAAGGAGACAATCCAGGAGGAACAAACTCGGGGAGGAATGACTGAGTGAGTGGGAATATCTGATAACGTGAACGGGGAGGAGATCGTGGGAGCAGCGTGGAGGGGGGGTGGAGGGGTTTATCACAAACTGCAGGCTGAGTCATTCTGAGACTCCGTGCGTTTGCAGTATCAAGCCGGAGAGCTCACTAGCCGGGAGTGAATTCTTGTAGGGAGCTAGGGAGAGGATTTGGCCGAAAAAGCCAGAGGAGGGAGAGAACAGTGAACAACCAGGACTGGGAAAAACTGTGTGACCTGTGTCTAGAGAGAAACATCCTCAGCTGCAACCTCCAACGGAAAGCTCGGCATCCCGGGCGCGCCCAGCACTTGCGCTAGGGCCCTACAGAACAAAGGAGCAGTTTTGGGGCTAGGAGACGGGCCGCACAGAAAAGCTGTTACGGAACTCCGGACCGGGGGAGAACTGTGTTCTTGAAATCAGTGTTTGCTCTTTAGTTGCACTAGAATCCCACAGAACAAAAGGCAGGTTTGGGGCTAAGAGAGAAATAGGACGTGCAGGGTGTGTAAGTAGGGAAGAGAGCGGAGGCGGAGGTTCTGGAGGGGAGACGGTTTTAGTGCAAGGAGAAGGGGCCGCAGGGAAGGACTGCTGCAAAGCTCCAGACCGGCAGAGAGCTCCGGGGAAGGAGAGTGCTGCGCTGACCGACCACACTAGAGTCCCACAGAACAAAGGGACGGTGCTGTGGCGGGAAGAAAGATAGAGCACGCAGGCCGATAGACAGGGAAGCCAGCGGAAGCGGTAGCTCGGAATAGAGAAAGTTTTGGGGCAAGGAGAAGAGCACAGGCAGGAAAGCCACTGCAAAGCTCCAGACTAGGGGAGAGGCCCTGGGCAGGAAAGGGCCACTGGGCCCGGCACTTTGACCGACTGTGCCAGAGTCCTGCAGAACAAAAGGACGATCTTGAGACAGGGAGAGAGATAGGGTGCACAGGCATATAGAAGGGGAAGAGAGCAGAAGCTGTAGCCTGGGAATAGAGACAGGACCGGAGGCAGGGCGGGGATTGCTGGCAGGCACAGGCTGGACCAACAGAGGGAAGGAGTAGCTGGACAAGCCTGAGGAGGGCTGAGGCTGCCTCAGGAGGTAACAACTAAAGGCAGCTCACAGCAAAGCGGTGGTAGGCCCATGAAAAAAAGACTAGCAACCCCAGAATCAAGCAGAACCCCCCCACAGCCAGCCAACCAACCAGAAAAGATTTGAAACTCATGGAATTTTGAATAGGAGCAGACTCAGGAAGGAAGCAAGGAAAAACCAAAAAACAAACAAACCAAAAATACCCAGAGACTGTGCATAAAAGTTGAATTGAGTTAAAATCCTCATTCTTTTATCTCTCACTCTCTCTCTAACTACCCCTACCGTCAGTCCCTTCTTATTCTCGCTCCTTTTCTCCCCTCCCCTTCCCTCCCTTCTCTCCCCTTAGCATTCTCCCCTGCATCCTATTCTCAGTTAATTTTATAATTTTAAGTTCTCTCCCTTTCTCACCCTCTCCTTTCTCTGCGCTACGCACCTTCAACTTTATTAAATTTCTTTCTTTATTTTGTCCCCCTTCAGTCTACATTCATTTTTCTTTCATCTCTTGTCCTTATTTTCCTTCTCTCCCTATACATAATCTCTCTCTCTCCCTATTACACTTTATATTCTAATCTCTTAATATTCAAATTATAATTCTAATCTATCCCCCTCTCCCTTTACTCTCCCATTCTTACCCCTTCTCTTTTTCTACCCCATCCCCCCACTTCTTCCCCTACCTCTTGTATTTCTCTCCTTCATCCTATCTTTTGCCAACTCTTCAATTTCAATCCTCCCCTCCCTAATATCTCCTCTTCCTCCTGATTTCCTTCCCTCCTCTGAGCTCTTTTCCTCCCAAATCCTCTTGCTTTCCTATCTCCTATTCCTCTCTCTCTATATTCACCTTTTCTCTCTATCTTACAACTTTATATCATGTTTTAATCTCCTAATCTTTTTTATAACATATAATTTAAAAAAGAATTTAAATCCAGTCCCCTCTCTTCTACCTCCCCTTCTTCTTTTGTTCTCTCTCCTACCCTTCTCTTCTCTACTTTCTCTCTCTCTTTCCTCTCTCCCTTCCTGTCTTGCTATTTTCTACTCTGTATTTTTATCCTTAAAAAATTCTCTCTCAATCTATTTCCTACCTTCTAACCTCCCCAGCCCTCTCTTTCAATTTCTGGCTGTCTGTCTACCTGGATGTCTGTTGTGTCTACCCTACCTCCCTCGCTAATCATATAGTATATACCGATTATATAATCCTAATACTATACACTTCAACTTTCACACTCCACACTGTAACCCTCCCTCCTTTTCAAACAGACAGTGTAAGTGTTAATTGCTCTCTTACATAACCTTGATCCCAATTGCTAATATTAATACTCTATCAACTTCCAGCTCAAAAATTACCCTTCCTTCATTTAAAACAACTCCTTTCTGTTTCTCCTACGAAATAAGAGTCCCAGTATCTCCACAAGTATATTAACACGGGCTCATTTGCAGCCTATAGTGGGATTGTATTTGGAGGAGACATTGGAGGGTGTGGGTTTCTTGCCTGGGTTGTGTAATTATGTTTTAGCAGCACCTTCACAAAAGATCTCAAGACAAGGTGGGCAGAGTGACTCTCAATCAACTAACCAGAGAAAAAGATCCACCAAAAAGTAGCTGAAATACAACCAGACAGATTAAAGAAATATCATCAAGGACAATACAGACGGAGATCCAGGAGGGCGGAGGAGTAAGTGGAAGCTACACTAACCCCCTCCCAGGACCAGCCAGTGCTGACTCAGCCCCAGTACAGCAGACAGACCATCCCCCTCCAAGTGGTGTCATACTCGGGGAAATAAAAGCCCTGCCTACAGGAATTAAGTTGCCACACCCACGGTCCTTAAGCCTGACGGCTGATCACAGATTGAATATAGTAACAACTAAAGAAGAGAGACAAAGGCAGTAGATCCCTGGAAGTCTCCAACAGGCTGCCTAGGGCCAGTCTGGTACATGATCTGACGCTACCAGAGGCAGATCCAGGAAGAACTGATCATTCCAAGAAGCACCAACAAACAAAAGGAATCACAAAAAATGGGGAGACAGAGAAACAACCCCCCATCAAAAGGAAAGGTAGAATCCCCAGAAAGAGTGCTAAATGAAATAGAGGGGAGCAAAATATCAGATACAGAATTTAAAACATGGATTATGGAGAAGCTAAATGAGCTCAGCGGAAACTACAAAGAACTCCAGAAAAACTACAGTGAACTCCAGAAGAACTATAAGGAACTTACTGAGAATTATACCAGCATCAAAAAGGACATGGAAGCTATCAATAAGAGCCAGGAGGAAATGAAGAATACAATCTCTGAATTGAAGAACACAATAGAAGGAATTAAAAGCAGGCTAGAGGAAGCAGAAGATCGGATCAGCGAGCTGGAGGACAACGTACACAAAAACTCCCAGACAATGCAACAAAATGAAAAAAGACTGAACAAGACTGAAGAGGTTCTAAGAGAGCTGCAGGACAACATGAAACGTAACAATATCCGTATCATTGGAATTCCAGAAGGAGAAGAAGAAGAGCAAGGGATAGAAAACCTCTTTGAAAAACTAATGACAGAAAACTTCCCTCACATGAGGAGAGAAAGAGTCACGCAAATCCAGGAGGCACAGAGGGTCCCAATGAAGATGAACCCCAACAGGCCCACCTCAAGACACAATCATAATTAAAATGGCAACATCCAAAGACAAAGAGAGAATCCTAAAAGCAGCAAGAGGGAAACAACTAATAACATACAAGGGAGCTCCAATAAGGCTATCCTCAGATTTCTCAGCAGAAACACTACAAGCCAGAAGGGAATGGCAAAAAATATTCCAAGCAATGAAAAACAAAGGCCTACAACCTAGAATACTATACCCAGCAAGGCTCTCATTCAAAATGGAAGGCGAAATAAGGAGTTTCTCAGACAAAGGAAGACTAAAAGAATACATCTCCACCAAACCAGCAATGCAAGAGATGCTAAAGGGTCTGCTCTAAGAAGATAAAGAAACAGAGAGAAACAGAGAAGAACACAAGTACAAAGGGGGAAAATGACAATGAATAAGTACTTATCAGTAATAACCTTAAATGTAAATGGATTAAACGCTCCAATTAAAAGACATAGGGTAGCTGAATGGATTAGAAAGAATGACCCACATATATGCTGTCTACAAGAGACACACCTTAGAACAAAAGATCTACACAGACTGAAAGTAAAGGGATGGAAAAAAGTATTTCAAGCAAATGGGCATGAAAAAAAAGCCGGGGTAGCAATACTTACATCAGACAAAACAGATTTCACAGCAAAGTCCATAAAAAGAGACAAAGAAGGGCATTTCATAATACTTAAGGGAAAAATCCATCAAGAAGATATAACCCTTATAAATATATATGCACCCAACTTAGGAGCACCCACATATGTAAGGAAAATTTTGAAAGACTCCAAGAAAGATATAGGCAGCAACACACTCATCGTAGGGGACTTTAACACCCCATTGTCAACAATGGACAGATCTTCAAAGCAAAGAAAGACCAAAGATATTGAGGCACTGAACAACACTTTAGATCAAATGGACTTAGTCGATATATATAGAAGTTTACACCCCAAAGAAGCAAAATATACATATTTCTCAAGTGCACATGGAACATTTTCAAAGATAGACCACATGGTAGGACACAAAACAAGCCTCAATAAATTCAAGAAAATTGAAATTATATCAAGCATCTTCTCAGATCACAATGGCTTAAAATTGGAAATCAACCTCAAGGAAAAAACTCAAAAACATTCAAACTCATGGAGAATGAATAACATGCTATTAAATAATGAATGGGTTAACAATGACATCAAGGAAGAAATCAAAAAGTTTCTGGAAACTAATGATAATGAACACACAACAACCCAAAACCTATGGGATACAGCGAAAGCAGTCTTAAGAGGAAAGTTCATAGCAATACAAGCCTACCTAAAAAAGCTAGAAGAATCTCTAATAAAAAATTTAACCCTACAGCTACAAGAACTAGAGGAAGAACAACAAGCAAAACCCAGATCAAGTAGAAGGAAGGAAATCATCAAGATCAGAGCAGAATTAAATGACATAGAGTCTAAAGTAACAATTCAAAAGATCAACAAAAGTAGGAGCTGGTTCTTTTAAAAGATAAACAAAATTGACAAGCCTTTAGCCAGGCTCATCAAGAAAAAAAGAGAGAGAACCCAAATAAATAAAATCAGAAATGAAAGAGGAGAAATCACAACTGATACCACAGAAATACAAAGAATTATAAGAAATTATTACGAACAACTGTATGGCAAGAAATTTGACAACCTAGAGGAAATGGACAGATTCCTGGAAAACTATAGTCTTCCCAAACTGAATCAAGAAGAAGCAGAAAGTCTGAATAGACCAATAACAGCTAGTGAAATTGAAGCAGTAATCAAAAAACTCCCAGCACACAAAAGCCCAGGACCAGATGGCTTCACAAGTGAATTCTACAAAACATTTAGGAAAGAACTAACTCCTATCCTCTTCAGACTATTCCAAAAGATACAAGAAGAGGGAAGACTCGCAAACTCGTTCTATGAAGCCAGTATAACCCTAATTCCAAAACCAGGTCAAGACACAACAAAGAAAGAAAACTACAGACCAATATCACTGATGAACATAGATGCTAAAATCCTCAACAAAATATTGGCAAACCGGATCCAGCAACACATTAGAAAGATCATACACCACGATCAAGTAGGATTCATCCCAGGGATGCAAGGATGGTTCAATATTCGCAAGTCAATAAACGTGATACACCACATAAACAAAATGAAAGACAAAAACCACATGATCATATCAATAGATGCAGAAAAAGCATTTGATAAAGTACAACACCCATTTATGATAAAAACTCTCAGCAAAATGGGAATAGAGGGAGCATACCTCAACATAATAAAGGCCATATATGAGAAACCTGAAGCCAACATCATACTCAATGTGCAAAAACTGAGAGCATTCCCCCTGAGATCAGGAACAAGACAAGGATGTCCGCTCTCTCCACTCCTATTCAACATAGTCTTGGAAGTTCTAGCCACAGCAATCAGACAAGAAAGAGAAATAAAAGGCATCCAAATTGGAAAAGAGGAAGTAAAACTGTCATTATTTACAGATGACATGATAGTGTACATAGAAAATCCTTTAGACTCCACAAAAAAACTATTCAATCTAATAAGTGAATTCGGCAAAATAGCAGGATACAAAGTCAATATTAAGAAATCAAAGGCATTTTTATACACCAACAATAAAAACTCAGAGATAGAAACTGAAAGAAAAATCCCATTTACCATAGCAACAAGAAAAATAAAATACCTAGGAATAAACTTAACCAAAGAGGTAAAAGACCTGTACACAGAAAACTACATAACACTGAAGAAAGAAATTAAAGAAGATACAAATAAATGGAAGCGTATACCATGCTCATGGATGGGAAGAATCAACATCATTAAAATGTCCATACTACCCAAAGCAATTTATAGATTCAATGCAATCCCTATTAAAATACCAGCAACATATTTCACAGACCTAGAACAAATACTTCAAAAATTTATATGGAACCAAAAAAGAGCCCGAATAGCCACAGCAATTTTAAGGCAGAACACAGTAGGAGGAATCACAATACCCGATATCAAACTATACTACAAGGCCACGGTAATCAAAACAGTCTGGTACTGGCATAAAAACAGACATATAGATCAATGGAACAGAATAGAGAGCCCAGAAATAAGCCCAGGTTCATATGGTCAACTAATATTTGACAAAGGGGGAAAGAACATCAAATGGAGTGAAAAGAGCCTCTTTAACAAATGGTGTTGGGAGAACTGGACAGGGACATGCAAAAAATTGAAACAAGACCACCAGCTCACACCATACACCAGAATAAACTCAAAATGGATCAAAGACTTAAATGTAAGCCATGACACCATAAAAGTCCTAGAGGAAAAAATAGGCAGGAAAATTTCAGATATCCCACGTAGCAACATTTTCACTGATATATCTCCTAAGGCAAGGGAAATAAAGGAAAGAATAAACAAATGGGACTACATCAAACTAAAAAGTTTCTGCTCAGCTAAAGAAAACATCAGCAAGATGAAAAGGAAACCAACCATATGGGAAAATATATTCGCCAATGACATCTCAGACAAGGGATTGATCTCCAAAATATATAAAGAACTTATACAACTCAACACCAAGAAGACAGACAACCCAATTAAAAAATGGGCAAAGGACCTGAACAAACACTTATCCAAAGAAGACATACAGAGGGCCCATAGACATATGAAAGTATGCTCAACATCACTAGCCATCAGAGAGATGCAAATTAAAACCACAATGAGATACCACCTCACACCAGTCAAAATGGCAATCATCAACAAATCAACAAACAACTTGTGCTGGAGAGGATGCGGAGAAACGGGAACCCTGGTGCATTGCTGGTGCGAATGCAGATTGGTGCAGCCACTGTGGAAAACAGTTTGGAATTTCCTTAAAAAACTAAAAATGGAACTGCCTTTTGAACCAGCAATTCCATTGCTAGGATTATATCCAAAAAATCCCGAAACACCAATTCAAAAGAACCTATGCACCCCTATGTTCATAGCAGCACTATTTACAATAGCCAAGTGCTGGAAACAACCTAAATGCCCATCTGTAGATGAGTGGATCAAAAAACTGTGGTACATTTACACAATGGAATTCTATGTACCAGAAAGAAAGAAGGAACTTCTACCATTTGCAACAACATGGATGGAACTAGAGAAAATTATGCTTAGTGAAATAAGCCAGGCAACAAAAGAAAAATACCTTATGCTGTCACCTATTACAGGAAACTAATGAACAACACAAACAAATGAGCAAAATTGAACCAGAGGTATGTAAACAAGAAGTAGACTAACAGTAACAAGGGGGGCGGGGGGGAGGAAAAGAAAGGTGTAAGGGGATGGGTCAAGTTAAAAAAAATATATATATATGAATGACCCACAGACAGGTGCAACTGAGTGGGGACTAAATGTGGGGGAGGGGAGGGACAGGGTGCAGGGAAACAAGAGGGCTAAAAAAGTGAGACAACTGTAATGGAAAAACAAACAAAAATTTTTTAGTGGGGGAAAAATGAAAATATGAAGAATGGAAATGCCAGTTTAGTGAATATTAGGACAAAGATTTTCCTTCACGTTGTATATTTTTCTCCCTATTTGATCCCTCCAGAGTTTGGCATTCTAAACAAGTAAGTAATGACATAAGTTCCTTTGCATAGAACTAATAAGACCAGTTGTCAACAGAGGTTCTTTTTTTTTTTTTTTTTTTTTTGACCAAGTCTTTGACTGGAATGTCAAGCCTAAAGGAAACATACTTGGGCTCAGATTGTTACCAGAAAGCCCTGAGGAACTGGGAATGACTTTCAAAGGTAATAAAAGCCCGTGAGATAAAAGGCCTGGTACCATGGTTGGTTGTGCGGTCCACAGCAATCTTTCCAGGGAAGGAACGAAGGTTGTTTTCCTGAAAGATGGCTAGAAGGGACCTTAAGGCACAAGGAAAGACCAGAAAGACTTGAAAAAAACAGGTGTGTACAGGCAAGGATGAATGCCAGATATGTGGCACAGCTTCTGTGCCCTGAAGAACAGACTGAAGGTCACCCCAAATATTCCTTGGGTAAGATCCAGCAAAGCAGAACTAAAGATCATAAGTGATCATTTGCTGCTCTTGTTATGTTTATGCAAATGAACAGGATAAATTAAAAATGGACTTAATGTAGTCCCTTTAAAGACAAGGAGGGTAACCTTAGGGAGAAAAATTATTATTCAAGGAAAATCACAATGATCAGTAGTAGAGTATAAAACAGGGCAACTAACCGTCTTAAAAGTTTCTTCTCCAGATTTAGAGACTTGTTTGCGGGTTATGTTACATAAATTAACACGTGTTTTTTGTTTTCAAAGGACATAAGCCAATGATCGCATTACCTGAGTGATTATCTGTATGCATAAGCCTCACTTAATCCTCTCTGCAGCGCTGCCTCCTGAGACTCAACGGTTTGGCTGAACTAAATGGCTGGGTTGGGGAAGAATGGGGTGGTCTGTGGGCTTCACTTTAAAACGGGTTTCTCTTTTCTGTCCTAATGGCTTGGACAGAAAAGGCCCAGAGGTCTGAGAGGGGGGAAAAACCTAAACTATTTACCTCAGCCCAAACTAAGTATAATGTGCAAAAGGGTTTTGGACAGGTGAGATGTGCCTAGCACACCTTCTTACAAAGAAGCTTCTTTTTTTTTTTTTTTTCCCCTAATATGGAACATTGAAAAATTAATCCCTGCCTTTTGTCATCTAGTAGTTATGGATTGAATGATGTCTCTTAACCCTTTTCGCCAAATCTGTTGCCCCCAGAACACAACAAGGACACCAGCCTGTTAAACCAAGCACGCCGTTGACCGGAGACAGCCAACTGACCTGGAGTCTGCACAATCCTTCCCCATGTGGGAAGGCCACCCTCCCCTCCACACCCCCACTCTTATTAGGGTTTTCTGGACCCAAGGGTAGGTAGGACGACAACCAAGTCCAGCTTGAAGCAGCTAGAGGAGCTTGAGACCTTCGCCCATTGTCCTTTACAAGATTACAAAGGGTCCTAATATTTGAGAGGGGGGGGATAGTTAATTTTTATGAACCAGGGGTATGGACTTGGGGGGGATTGCTGGGGGAGGGGGGTGCTGGGTGGAGGGGAACAAGGGGGAGAAAATTGGAACTGTTGTAACAATATAATCAATAAAAAACATTAAAAAAAAAAAAAACAAAGTTGGCCTTTGCTGGGGGTAGCAGTGAGGCCACAATTTTTTTCTGTAGTATTTGGAGTAGAGGTGTTTTTATTTAAAAGTGTTCTGTCTTCCTGGACCACAATTTTCCTAGTCCTTTGGCAAGAGAGAGCAGGCTTTTGGGAACTTTTTTTTTTCTGTGCCCATTGCTCTTTATGGGTTGTCATATTATTCAACTCCAAGTCTAGTTTAGATGAGGCAGAAAGAAAACCCAGGAACTTAGCAGGTTGTTTTTTCTAAGTCCTGAGTTCCCTAGCTAGTCTGCCACCTTCTCTCCACTTTTCAGTCTTCTTGTTTTTATTTATGTATATCATTCAGGGCTTTAGTTTTACTTATTGGGAAGAATAGAGAAAGTACCTCTATAACATCTTTCCAGAAGTGAAAATCCTGAGGAGTTATCTTTTCTGACTATTACTTTGGTATCCCCAACTATTCCAAATGCATATGCAAAGTGCCAGGAGCTTTTTGAGAAACAGTATTTTTATTTATTTATCTTTTATTATTTTAATTTATTTTTTATTATTGTTCTACTACAGTTGTCCAAATTTCCCCCCGGTTGCTCTCCACTGCCCTGCCACCTCCTGCTCTCACAGTCAATCCCCACTCCATTGTCCATGTCCATGGGCCATTTATACATGTTCCTTGACGAGACCCTTCCCTTTCTTTCTTCCATTATCCATCTCCCCCTGCCCCTCTGGTCACTGTCAGTCTGTTCCTTGTTTCCATATCTCTGGTTGTATTTTGCTCATTTGTTTATTTTGTTCATTAAGTTTCTGTTATAGGTGAGGTCAAATGGTATTTGTCTTTTGCCACCTGGCTTATTTCACTTAGCATAGTACTCTCTAGTTCCATCCATGCTGTCACAAAAGGTAGGAGTTAACTTCTTTCTTTCTGCTGTGTAGTATTCCATTGTGTAAATATTTATTTAATTTATTTTATTTTTAGAAAATTTTTATTGATGTTGGTTAATAAAATTATATAGGTTTCGGGTGTACAATTGCATAATAAATCATCTGTATATTGTATTGTACATTTACCACCCAGGTGAACTCTCCTTCTGTCATCATTCATCCCTCCCTTCACCACCTTCTACCTCTTTCCTACCCCTCTTTCCTTCTAGTAATCATCATACTGTTATCTGTGTCTTTGAGATTTTTTCTTTTTTGCTTAATCCCTTCATTTTTTTCACCCAGCCCCCCAACTTCTCTCCCCTCTGATAGCTGTCAATCTGTTCTCTGTATCTATGAGTTTGTTTCTATTTTGTCTCTTAGTTTATTTTGTTCCTTAGATTCCCCATATGAGTGAAATCATATAGTATTTGTCTTTCTATGAGTGGCTTATTTTGCCTAGAGAAATTCTCTCCAGGTCCATCCATGCTGTTGCAAAAGGTAAGATTTCCTTCTTCTTCTTTTTTATGGCTGAGTGGTTTTCCATTATGTAAATGTACCACAGCTTTTTTATCCAGTCATCTACTGATGGACATTTGGGCTCTTTCCAAATCTTGGCTATTGCAAATAATGCTTCAGTGAACATACTGGTGCTTATATTCTTTTGAATTGGTGTTTTGGGTTTCTTTAGATATAGTTCCAGAAGTAGAATCACTGGGTCATGAGGCAGTTCCATTTTTAATTTTATGAGGTAACTCCATACTGCTCTCCATGGTGGTTACACAAATCCACAACTCCCACCAACAATGCATGAGGGTTCCCTTTTCTCCACATCCTTGCCAACACTTGTTTGTTGATCTATTGATGATAGTCATTCTACAGGTATGAGGTGATATCTCATTGAGGTTTTAATTTTAATAATTCTGATGATTAGTGACATTGAGCATCTTTTCATATGTCAACTGGCCATCTGTATGTCCTCTTTGGAGAAGTGTCTATTCAGGTCCTTTGCCCATTTTTTAATTCAATTTTGTTGTTGTTGTTGAGTTGTATAAGTTCTTTATAAATCTTAGATATTAACCCCATCATTGGTGAATATGTTCTCTCATTCAGTAGGTTGTATTTTCACTTTGTTGATGGTTTTCTTTGCTGTGTATAAACTTTTTAGTTTGATGTAGTCCCATTTGTTTTTTCTTTTGTTTTCTTTGTCTGAGGCAATATAGCAAAATATAGCAGTGTTGTAGATTTTATTATGTTTCCTTCTAGGATTTTTATGATTTTGAGTCTGACATTTAAGTCTTTAATCCATTTTGAGTTTATTCTTGTGTGTGGTGTAAGAAGGTGGTCTAGTTTAACATTATATATATCTGTCCAGTTTTCCCAACACTATTTATTGTATAGACTGTCTAGCAAAATATAGCAGTGTTGTAGATTTTATTTGTTTCCTTCTAGGATTTTTATGATTTTGAGTCTGACATTTAAGTCTTTAATCCATTTTGAGTTTATTCTTGTGTGTGGTGTAAGAAGGTGGTCTAGTTTAACGTTATATATATCTGTCCAGTTTTCCCAACACTATTTATTGTATAGACTGTCTTTACCTCATTGTATGTTCTTGACTCCTTTGCAAAATATTAATTGGGTTTACTTCTGAGCTCTTTAGACTGTTCTATGTCTAGACATACAAATATATCTGTTTGTATGCTAGTAGCATGCTGTTTTACTATGGCCTTGTAGTATAGTTTGATTTCTCCAAATTTGTTCTTCTTTCTCAAGATTATTGTGGCTACTCAAGGTCTTTTGAGAAAACACTATTTTTAGGAAACTATATTTGATCTCTTGTGAGGCATGTATCTACATTCATTCATTCATTTGACAGATATTTTTCTAGGTGTAGAGGACACCACAATGGCTTTCTAACTGGTCTCTCTGTGTCCAACTGTGTCCTCCCTAATAACTTTTATTATCCACATGCTAGACAGAGTGATCATGAACTTTTCTTCTTAAAATACTTCAGTGATTTTTTAAATCATAATTCAGAATTAATTCAGAGTACTATGAATAACTCATGTGAGAAAAATTTCAATGTGAGGAGCTCTGAATTCCAGTCCTGGATCTGCCACCAGATAAGGGTGTGACCTTGAAAGAACATCTAATTTCTCCTAGCCAATCTTTCTCTGGCTTAAAAATGAGGGAGTTTGTTAAGCCCTATCAAATTCACCATTCTCCCTTATAGTCTATGAAGATAACAGATATGAAATCTTATGAATAATATATAAAATGCTTAATATTTGCATAGAAGTATAAATCTGCTTGCCTTGGAATGAATCCAGACAATTATCTACAATGATACTACTTAAAGTACAGGTCTTACAATGACCTACATAATAACTGTAAAATCTTCACATATAATCAACTATAAAATCTTCACATCCTCCACACTTTTTGTTTGACATTCTTTTTGTCTGGAATGCTGTTCTCCCAGATCATACTGTGGCTGACTTTTCATCACCTTTGCTCAAGGGCACCATCACAGAAAAGTCTTCCCTGATATTCACTTATTTTCAATGAAATCTTTGCTCTTTTCTCTAAACCAGCTTAATTTTTCTCCATATAGCATCTATAACTTATATGTTCTATGAAGTTTATTTCTTATATTCCACCTATTTTACTTATCTATATTATTCATTATCTTCTTTTTCTAGACTGTAATTTCTATGATTGTAAAGGTTCATTTTTTTTCCTAATCTTTCTTAGAGATGTACATCCAACAATTTTAACAGTGTCACGTGCTCAAAAACATTTGTTGAATGTGTGCACCCCAGAGGAAATTTATCTAATGTGAAACCTGAGGATTTAATATTAAGACAAACTCCTTGTGGTTAGCTGGCCCAATTTCAAAATTAGTCTAGAGGCCATTTATTGACTAGGGCCTCTCATGAACTCCGCATACCAAGAAAAAACAGACTGAACTCTCAGCTTTCTGCACTATGTCTTGCCTTGCTTGAGGCCACCACTGTGGGAAGTTCCTTGTTTCATCATCATCATACTACCACTCAACCAGTAGATTGTAACTTATCCCAAACAATCAAAAGTGCACAAACTGTACCATTATTTGCATCTTTATCAACAGTCCCAATGGTTTATAGCTGAAGTCTTCATTTGCATTAAGTGGGTGTTGGTGGGAAATTTGGCTGAAAACTTTTTCTATAAAAAATGGTCTCTCCTTCTTGGAGGGAGTACAGTTTTGGTTTCCCCAGTTTGGAAACTTTTCTTGAATAAAAGCCTCTCCTTTCTCTCCAGTGTCTTTTAGTGAATTTACTTAACAAAAGAATGGTTAAGTTCAAGTCTAGTTCTGCAATCAAACTTACTTTGTCATTGACAAAGAGAGAGGAAGGGTCGAAGTACTCAGAGCCTTCTTTTCATCAGACTTCAACTTTGTTTGCATATATCAGTCACCCTGAATATTGGACCAGGTTTCGAAGGTGTGCTTCATTTAACTGCAATATCAAATTAATATGAGGAATCAGAGTCCAGTGGCTCTTGAGACACATGAGAACAATATTTATGCCAACACAATGCATGATATGACAACTGCCTACTGAAGCTACAAGATTTTTTATTTTGAACTATGATCTCATGCAAAATGAAAGCTCTGATTTACTCAGCACACAGGATTGTTAACAGACTGGCTCCTTTACATATATGTTTCAGCCCTTGGCCACTTCACCAAATGGCTGGGGATGTGAAGTGGGCATGCAGAGTTCTTGGTGTGTGCACAAATGCATTTTTATGGACCTGGACATGTTAGTTGATGTCCTACCTGTTCGTTTGCATCTTCCCTCAAAAATGAATTGATGACCTGTGAACCAGAAATGGCTCCAAGGGAGAATCAGAACTATGATCTCTTTAATTTGTTGTGAAGAGGGATTTATCTCATTGTTAATAATTCTAAAATGCCACACAAATGGACACATTTTGTTTTAAAAAACTGAAGACATAAATGTTCAAGTTTTCAGTCTGGCCACCAAGTTGGAGTCTGATGAACATCTAGCTTAAGTGTGTAAGAAAAAAGAGCTGCTTTTAAAAATAATAAGTCTTGATTTCTTTTATGCCAATTTTTCCGATGAGCTCAACATTCTTACTTAGTAGTGCCTAGCCAAATCCTGGGCCTTAACTATGAAATGTGGAGTAAAAAATTAAGAAACTGAAGCCTAAAGGAGAATCTCCAGCTTATTTGGCATCTGTGCCTTTGGCCTCCTTCCAATTATTCTGTGTAGGTTTCTGCTGAGCTTTCATTAACAAGTAGGGCCTGACATTTCCTTAGCCTCTCCATGAGGTCATTTGTATTTCTTGTGTAGACTGTTTATCTCATTCATTACATTAACAAACCATTGGGATGAGAAACAAAGTGGCCTGCACTGGAGAAACTTTCCTAATTCATGTTAGCATGAGACAAGTTTGCAACATTACCATTGTTTACAAAAAACCCAAGACAACAAAAAAACAAAACAAAAAAACCCCAAACCAACCAAACAACAAAACAAAAAGTCCTTTTGTAAGGATTTTGCAGAATCTCTCAGTTGTCTTATACTGTCTTTCAGTCAGAATGATTCTTTGCTCACTAAGCATTGTAGACAGTGAAGCTGTTGGTGGTATTTTCCATCTTTTTTCTTTGTTTCATGGAGAACCAGGGGTTGCAAAAAAAATGCCATACATCGTTTAAAGAAAGACAAATTAGAAATGGGAGCCATCACTAAGTCCTGAAACATGAAATTCTCAGCTTGAACAGTGGCTTAAAAATTTATCCTGTCCTAGGTAACATGACTTGATAAAGCTGGACTGGTAAGCACCTTAGGTCTGAAATGGTGTGTTCATAATGTTACCGGTCATTTCTTTTACTTTCCTACGTATGTTTTTCAAATTGGTTTCAAGTTGATCCAGCTGCCTCTAGCTGAGTATATTGAAAGCATAAATGTCCTGAATATGACAGATAGCTAGCAGCTGTTGTTGAAAACTGACACTCTATTGGAACAATCTTCACAGTGAAATTTTGTTTTGCAAAGGCCACACACTGAAATATTTGCCTTTGTGATAAGCTTTCACACGAAGTCTGTCCTGATGGTAACATTGGAAAGGTACATCCTACCATCTTCATTTTTTGAGTTATAAATCTCTCCAAGAAAGCAAAGTAAACCAAGAGATGTCATATACATTTATCAATTCAGGTTCAACGTTTTCTACACTGATTTCACAGATGTTTTCATTTCCTACTCCATATAGCACAATGTGGATTCCGTCTCCTTTACTATTCACTATGTACATTTGGATTTGTTTTATAATTTTTGGCTTGACCAATGTATTATTTCCATGTGGGTAGATAATATGACAGTATATAATGTTAAGTGGGTCTGTGGGAAGGAAATGGAATTTATAAAAATAATCTGATCCATGTGGATATTTTCCAGTAAATCATGGTACTCTTTTAATCCAAGCTTTTTCTTAAATGCTGTATTTGCAATTTCAGCACTGCCACATGCTGCCAGTGCTGTTATAAAGATACATTAGATTGATAGAACGATGCTGCATTCTTTATGACTGGAGAAAATAATGACTTCCTCTGTTCTCTCTAATCATGTTTTTATGGTTTGTTTTCCAAAATACTGCAAACTTGACCTTAAAGGGGGAAAAAAGGCTGCACATTTTATTTAATGAGTAATAAAAAGTTGGGTTCTTATTTTGCATTTAAACCTATGGAGAAAACATTTTACTATAAGACATTTTCATTATGATCCCAGGTCTCAGACAATTCTGGCTGACTCTAGTCGCTTGAGGACTGTACATCTCAATAATTGAAAAGAGATGCAGTGGACATTGACCTATTTTACTTTTGGTGTCTTCAACTTGAAATCTACTTTCTAGTCTTCCACGAGATTATAGGAAGTCACTATTTCAAATAAAAGGAAAACAAAACAAAACTCATGCTTTAATTCATCATTATTTACCGTTCATGGTTCTCCCATTAAAATATTACAATTAAGGGTGATAATGATACTGTCTGTTGCACATTGTTTAAAGAGTTATTTCAACAGTTTTCTGTTTTAAAGTATACATGTACAAAAGCTGGTCTTCTTCAAACCTTCAAATCTCTTACATCAGGCAATTTGTGTGTCTGACATCATTCATATAAATGTGAAGACCCCAAACAGAAATGTTTTAAACAAAAGAAAAAGCATAACTACTCCATTCCTTTGGAAATGAAATAACATTGTAGATAAGATAAAAATCAATTTGGAACTTTCCCTTTAGTTGTTAAGAACCTGGGTTCCCCCAATTCTGGCTACATAGACCATACTTTTAATAAAAATACAATACATTTCTGTAATACAGTGTCTAAACACTTCAATATTGCTGATTAACTTATTATCTACAAAATTTACATATGACTGATAACCCATATAATTTAGAATTCTTACCTTAGTTGTTGAAGATTATACAGTAGTCATCCTTAAGAAATTTTTGGAAAATTGAAGTAATATATTTTAGAAAATATGTTTAACAGAATCTGTATGTTTTATTTCATTCTGACTAGCAACAAATGAGTAGCAATTTGATAAATCTATTTGTTTTCTTCTTGAGCTGACGGTAGAAGGGTTCTCTGAGGTTCTGTTACTCTCATTATGCTTCTCGTAGCTTCAGTACTGTATTGAATTCACGTTCTGCAGCCTCTTTTCAGAATGAATTATTAGTTTTGTTTTTTTTTAAGATTTTATTTATTTATTTTTAGAGAGAGGGGAGGGGAGGGAGAAAGAGAGGGAGAGAAACAACAATGTGTAGTTGACTCTTGGGCACCCCAACTGGGGACCCAGCTCACAACCCAGGCATGTGCCCTGACTGGGAATCGAACCAGGAATTGTTTGGTTCACAGGCCAGTGCTCTATCCACTGAGCCACACCAGCCAGGGCTGAATTATTAGTTTTAATGAGACATAAAATATTCATAATTCATCTAATTCATTTAATGATCATTCAAGAATTTGATGATTATTTTTACTTTCTAACACTGTGTAGAAAACATATTTCATTTATCATTCAGATTTATCTGATAAATGTCAACTAATTTTCAAAATATCTAAGTGGTTCAGCCTTAAAATTCAATCAGAAATTTATGACTAAATTGTCACTCAGTCTATACATAACCTAGGCAACGTACTTCCACTTTCCAAATAAGTTTTTCAGATTTGTTATTTTAAGTCTTCATACTTGACACTCAATCACAGAAGCTCACTTCACAAAGGAGAGCAAACAGCAAAACCTGTTAGGAGGTTTGTATGTGTATAGGAGGGGCAGCAGTGGGGAGTGATTTATTGCCAAGGGTCTGCTATGCCCTGAGCACACTAAGTTATTCTGCAGGTCTCATTTCGTAACATGAAGTCGTATGTTTGGAAAACATATCACAACTCAATGATTGTGGCTTATGTTAATTTTGGTTTCTCAGCCCTGACTGATAGTTTTCTTAGAGTAAAATAACAGAGTAGGAAGCCATGGGGACTTTCTTATAGATCGATTGAAGCATTTAGTTATAGGATCTTGGAGCTGTTTGGAGGAAACTGGGACTCAGGCTAAGCAACTTCCTCTAGGTTCCACACTCACTATGTTGTGGGCTCATTGTACTTCTGGACCATTTCCATGTACTACAAGTGTTACTTCTGTGAAGAAGGGCTTTTCCAGGCCTCATATCTTGGATTAGATGGAGTCCCTTTCCTGGTTTTATTTTATTTTTGGATGTCCACCTTTGCTTTCAGTGCCATCTTGTTTTATTTCCTCTGGTGGCAGCTGGGTCTTTGCAAGTGTCTTGCTGGTTGGGCTTGGGGATTCTGACAGACCAAACCAGAAGTTTTACATTTTCAAGCTCTAATAAAAGTAAATTAGAACTTACCAAAATTTATACTAGGAAGTTCATTCACAAAATTGATGGAAAATCTAAGTCTGAACATACAAGTCTTCTCATGTGTTTCACAATGTATTCTTTTGAGCCTGCATTGCCGATTAAATTTTTATAGGCAATTTTTATTCAAGCCAGAGCTAGAAGAATGAAGGGTTTATGAAAGGATCAAAGCATTTATTTCTTAATTTTCTTGAGCTGTAGTTTGAATCCCTTGATGTTGGTGAATCTGTTCATAGAAACATGTGTTTGTCAGAGAAAAAGAAATCACCCAGTATCCAGTCAGTGAAACACTCATTTTGTGTGTGTGTGTGTCTGTATCAGGGAAGGATAAATTATTATTTCCACAAACTCATATTTTTTGGGGGTTGCCTGTAGGATATTACTTAACAAGCTACCCTGAATTCATTTTGAAAATAATTTCCCCTGGATTCTTTAAAACTATTTTATAGTTTTTACTTCAATAAGTATAAACATTGAAGCTATCTTAAAATAGCTCTTTAAGATATTTGTTATAATAAATGAAAACCTTTCTGGCTTTCAGCTTCTGTTTTCATGAAGACCTTTTCTTAGTGATAGTCGTAGACAGGTCATGTTTGTCCCATTATGGGGTTACGTCTTTCCACCTTTATATTACATAGTAGGGGGGCTGCCCTCTAAAGTGTGTGTGGGTGTGCTCAGAGCTGGTTTAGGTTGACACAAATTAATTAGAATTGTAAATTATTACATAACTCTTCCATTCTTCACTGGGAGCTATAGTTAAAATGCTGTCACTGCCTAATTACCAGGCTCAATTCTGCCTTCTGAAAGAGGTGAGGCCATCAAGGATTCGATGCTTTCTTTCCTGAAACAAACAAAAACAGCTATGGAACTGTCAGGATATAACAGCAGCTCTTGAAGGCTAATCATTACCAGCTTTTGTCATATGGTTGTAATTGTTGCATGAATTCTGCTTCAATCAGGGAAAAAATATGCTTAAGTGCCAGTAAAAGTTTTTATGCTGCTATGAAATTTTGCAATTTATGGCTTTGTACAGATCTGCCTGTGTTACTAGGCAACACCGTATGTGTCATTCACTCAAATTATTCCTTAATCTGTGGCATTGCGACAAACTCTAAGTGAAAAAACCACCACCACCACCAATAAAACCATAATAAAATTTTATAACATTGGGTAAAATCTGACAACAAAAGTGAAATGGAAGTTGGGATGCTGAAAAAAGAAGCAGTATTTTTAAAAATATGCTGGATGGAAAACAGAAAGAATATTTAGAGCTTAACTGTATTCACCTCGGGAAAAAAATGTAGCTCCAAATGGATTTAATGATAATGTAGTTCTGTGATTGGCCATTAAGCGGGCCAGGTTTCTGGCACTTAAGCAATCATGTTTGAGATGCTGGTGTTAATTAAGAAGCACACTGCAGGATATTCAATGACCAGGGAAGTGTGGCATTGTTGCTTGCTTGCTGTGTACCCATATGCATTTGAGAGAAGATAAAACCCTGAAACAGATATAAAGTCCCCCTCTCTCCACCTTTAAATAGACAGCCCGCCTGAGATTGTGCACTGCTGCTCAGACCAAGTCTTAGAATCTACATGAAGTCTGAGCATTGTCATTTTAACAGGCCAAGAAATTGCAGCTTGTTTCTCAAAGTAATACCAAATTAAATGGCAAGGTCAAAGCCATAGACCTTTCAGAAATGTTTGAGGACTCAGAACAGTGTTAGAGAAATCCTAGAATCAGTGTGGGAGCAGTCGTAGTAACCTTGATTTGTGGTTTGGAAGTGCTTTCCAGTTTAAATGCTTTTAGTGTTTTGAATTTCTGTTATTGTTTTTCTCAAACAGCCTAAATGATATTTCATAAATAGTCACCATGCCAAAAGTAAAAAACTCCAGTTTTGAGCAGAAATGCCCCGAGGTTCATTTCAACACAGCCCTCACATATAGGACAGGCTTCCTAGGTGGAGCATGTGGCTCAAATACCTAAGACATGGGAGACTTGAGTGCAGACTCTGGCCGAACTCTGACCTTCTGTACTGGGTCTTCACCTTTAAGTTTGAGAAGCACTGCTCTAGAATCTGACACTTCTAAAGCAGGACAGAATTCCTCCCTACAACTGGCCCTTTGCTTTGCAGGCTGAGCATCTCAGGAGTTAGGAGTTGTGATACCTGGGGGCATGTGAAAGTTGTCTCTATGAACTAAGGAGGACCAATTGCTACTGAGCTGGGTTTGGCTTATTAGAACAGCTTCCACATGAACCTAGGCTTCTTCTTCCTAATTACCTGCAACCCTACCTCCCCTTCTCCTCTTTCCCAGATTCCCTGGGGAGTGACTTGTCCTTTCCTTTAATTGCCTTTCTTATTACCAGAATTGACCTATGCTATGATTTTAAGAGTCCTAAGAATTATCTTCTGCTCCAAAGTTCTCTCTTTCTGATATTGAAGTATTGAAATTCCACTTCTGAAATTCCTTTCTTGTGAGGCATTATCCTGTGTTAAAGCAGAAAGCCTCAGAGAGGGCTTAGTTTACCCTTCAGGGCCTCTGTGTCATCATCTGTAAAATGAGGGGGCTGCAGGAGATCATTATCCAATGACATTTTCTTTCCTAAAACTGGAAACCCATAAAACTATTAGAACCTTCCTGAAGGAACTGAAACTCATCTAGATAATGGCCAGGAGAAGAAAAATTTGGTAAGTAAGTGACTGGCCAAGAAGGTTATGAAAAGAGCATATGGTTCCAGGAAACAAAAAATACTCTTTACCTTCAGTAAAATTAATCACCTGCCACTTTTTTCTAAAAAAATGTGAAGTTACATTAACAACATCAATACTTTTTGTGCTTGCATGCAGTAGAGAACATAATTACTTAGAATGTGTACTTATAGGTATTAAAACACAATGATTTATATTTTAAAATAAAAATAATAGTCTTAAACTTTTCAAGTAGCCATAGAATATGAGAAGTTCTTAAAAACTAAGCCCAATGATATTTTAAATGGATATAAGAAGAAAAAATATTGAGAGGTGGTGCCACTCAAAAATCCATCAGATGAACCCCATGAGGGTGCCTTCATGAATGGATGTCCACAGAGATCATGGGGACCTTTCTATACCCACAGCAGTGGGGAGTAGGCAAGTAGGAACAGCAGGAAGTGACAGATACTAACAGAAAAACAGGAGAATTTATAGAGCATGACTCCTGAATATAAATCAAATTATGAGGCCCTCCTGCCCTGAGAAATTTTTCTGCTTTCTACCATTAGGACTCATACCGCAGTTTGAGAACTATTGGACTATCAGTAACAGGGTGAATATTTTTTTATGTTAGTAGTGTGTGTGCTGAAATTTTTCCAAAGAACTATCCTGACAATCTGCATGGGGAAGAAGATGAGTCCCTGTCTCAGGTACGGTTGATATTCAGCAGCAGGGAAGGTAATGGGATGAATGGCTAGGCTGTTTTGTAAGAGAAACTGAGTTTACTTCCCCTAGGGAAGTTGTGATAAAAGAGGAAGGGATGCAGAGAAGGAGGGAATGATGGATGAATGGGGTGTAACTGGGGATTGCCTGGAGTCTAGAGAAATGTCAGAGGAATGGAGAACTTTTTGAATCAAGGATATCCCTTAATGCCTATGAATGTGGGGTGTGTGTGTGTGTGTGTGTGTGTGTGTGTGTGTGATTGGAATTGTTTTGCACCCATATCACATGGAACGGGGATACTCTGTGACCTGTGTGGAATCATGAGATAATCTCTTACCAAACTGGGGAAAGCAGATGGATGGCTAGAATTAGACCATGGGAATGTGAACTTCATAAAATTTTGGAGGTCTTGGATCCTCTTGGGGAGTTTGAGTCAATCTCATTTAGGTTTCAATGGACCCAGAGGTCCCCAATGACAACACAAATGCATCATTGCTCTTATCAAGTACACCACTGGATGACACTCCTATCAGAGTACTGGACACTCTCACATTACCATCTTTGTTGAATTGCTGGTGTGATGCTCTTGGTGTTTATAGAAGAACACTATTGAAGCAACCAGAAAAGAATCAGACCTAAATGAAAAATAACGCTTAAAAATGATCCATCACAGAACTCTACATCTCCATCCACAATCCTACATGAGAAATTGCCGTAGGAATAGAGTGCCAGGCAGGCTGCTCCTTTTGGGATACTGATCTGCTGTTGCTTTGATAAAAAGAAGTGGATGTGTTGTGATGTGTCTTTTCGTTACAGCTGCAACAACTCAGCTGGCATCGTCAGTGGTTTTGGTTCTTCCTTTCTGCCAACCTTATTTTTAATTTTTATTATATTACCTTGCTTAATGTGTTCTTCATTGGAAGCTTCTCAAATCCTCCATGGAAATCTTTAGAATAAAAATAAAATACATCTTTGATTTTTTCAGTAAATTTTTTATAGTATTTAAAGACTTTACTTTTTTAGAGAAAGGGGAAGGGAGAGAGAAAGAGAGGGAGAGAAACATCAATGCATGGTTGCCTCTCACATGCCTCCCACTATGGATGTGGCCCGCAACCCAGGTATATGCCCTTGTTACAGAGTGGGGGTCTCCAAAAATCCCCAGAGCCTGCGCATTGGGGAATGGGGAAAAGGAAACAACTTTTAAGATGCCTTTGCATGACTATGGCTAGTAGCTAGTGTCTTAGTTATGCAAATGGCTTTGGTTCTTCCAAGGCCCCAAGAAAATGGGAGGGGTTTTGACCATGGAATGGTGCGGAAAGAACATACAGAGCCTGAACAAGGTTCTGTGAATAGTCAGAACTGGTTACCACACCCACTACATCACAGGATGCAGTCAGGGATTTAAAAATAGATGGTAACCATTTTAGAGAGGAGATCCATGTGGTTTGTGAGGAGGGCGGAAGAGAACTCCATGTGGCTTGGAAAGGAAAGAGAGAACTCCATGTTGCTTTGAAAGGGAGAATACCATGTGACTTTGAAAGGGCAAAGCACATGTTTTCCTGAACTGTTATATGGAGGCTGATGACATCGTACCCCATATCCTGAAGAAGACAGCTGATAGATAAGGGATGGGGAAATTCTGGGCATGTTTTTGGCTTCTAGCCTTTTGGGGAGCAAGGGAAATGCTGGGTCCCGTGGGAGAACAGGGCTCTGAGCTGAAGTGCTCACTGCCCTCCCCAGGTTGGAGTACTGTAAATAGAGACCTGTTTTCCTCAACACTTGTTGTTGGGTTTTACACCAAGGCGCCACATGAAAGAACCCCCTTTCGCTCTGTAACAGTTTTGGCGGCCCCAGATGGGACTAATGGATCCTGTAGCCAGGTTTGCTCTCCAACACCCTGACTGGGAATCAAACCAGCAACCCTTTGGTTCACAGGCCAGCGCTCAATCAATTGAGCCACACCAACCAAAGCTCAATAAAAATTTTTATTAGAATTGTATCAAATGCTAGAAATACTATACTGTGCTGATTGGAGCAGCCCACTGCACTGCCATGCCCACGCAGTCCATTCCTGCACTTAGTGTCTTCTCAGGATTAACTGCTCAGTGGGACCCACACCCTCACCTCATCTCCCATGGAAGCTGGGATGCAATCATTCAGCTTTATGTCATGCTATCAGCTTCTTTTTCCCCTAACATTTATGAGTGAATTTAAATATATAACTTTGCACGAGCTTAATAGATCTGCCTAATTGGTCCCAGAAATAACACTGCTCTTTTTCATACAATTTTTCCATGGAATAGATAATTTGAATGGAGTTCACATGCAGTGAAATTTGAGAAGGTGAATGGGAGCACAGAAAAAAGAGGGGAAGAAGAGGACTTAATGGCTCATAAAAGTCGGGAGAGCTGCACTTTCTTATTTCCTACTAGGAGTGGCCCTAACTTGCACTGCTTAAATGGCATCCTGTCCTTCCTTCCCAACATCAGGGTTCCTCAGTCTTGACACTAATGACATGTTAAACTAGATAACTTTTTTTCTGTGTGGAATGTCCTGTGCATTGTATAACGTGTAACAGCATTCTGGCCTCTACCCACAGGATGCCAGTAGTGTGCGCCTCCCCCAAGATATGACAACAAAAACTGTCTCCCGATATTGCCATTTATCCCCTGGGGGCAAAACTGTCCCCAGTTGAGAATCACTGATATACCTCTATGTCCAACTTTCTTCTTGAGATAAGCGTTATCACTACTTTCTGATCCACTTTGGCTGCTGGAACTTTCACATGTCATGGTCATTCTCTTAGTTTGTGACTGAACCACTTTGTTTTTCATGTTTCATGTGTGGTCACTCTTTTCTACCTGTTCTGAAGCCAGAAGCTAAAGGTGTGGCGGCGAGCCTGTTTTTCCTCTCCTGCTGCAACACTTCTTACCTTTCACTGTCTTGAGCAGCATCCTTTTTCTGGTGATTAGTAATGATGCTGCTGGAACTGTCCTCAGAACTCCTGGTCCTGATCTTACCACCTTTATCTTCCTGGTCTCCGGGTACATCCTTCATTTAAATTTACTGCCAAATCTTTTTTTAAGTGTATTTTATTGATTATGTTGTTACAGTAGTCCTAAAATTTTCCCCTTTGCTCCCCTCTGCCTAGTACCCCCCTTCCCTCCAACAATCCCACACCCCTTAGTTCATGTCCATTTGTCATGCATATAAGTTCTTTGACTTCACCCTTTCCTATGTTATTCTCAACTTCCCCCTATCTATTTTTCTACCAACCAATTATGCTTGTTAATCCCTGCATCATTTCCCCATTTCTCCCCCTGCCCCTCCCAGCTGATAACCCTCCAAATGATCCCTATACCTATGATTCTGTTCCTATTCTGGTTTGCTTAGTTGGGTTTTGTTTTTATTTTTTAGATTCAGTTGTTGATAGTTGTAAATTTGTTGTCATTTTAATGTTAATAATTTTGATCTTTTTCTTAAGTAAGTCCCATTGACATTTCATATAATAATAGCTTGGTGATGATGAGCTCCTTTAACTTTACCTTTTCTGAGAAGCACTTTATCTGCCCTTCCATTCTAAATGATAACTTTGCTAGATAGAGTAATCTTGGCTGTAGGCCCTTGCTTTTCATCACATTGAATACTTCTTGCAGTCCTTTCTTGCTTGCAAAGTTCCTTTTGAGAAATCAGCTGAGAGTCTTATAGGGACCCTTTTTAGGTTACTCTCTTCTTTTCTCTTGCTGCTTTAAAGATTGTTTCTTTTCTTGAACCTTTGGCATTTTAATTATGATGTGTCTTGTTGTGGTCCTTTTTGGGTCTAGCTAGACCCAATATAAGCTCATCTAAAATCAAATCATAATGAATGTAAAATTCAGTGCTATGCTGTGTGAGGCAAATTAATATTTTTTATTAAAGAGACCAACTTTCAAGGACAAAGACTTAAAATTCTATCTTGAAACTTAAAAGTATGAATTTAAGACAAATAAAATATTACTTGTGTTGATTTTGAATAAATAAACATAAATAACATATTGGAAGGAACCTATATGATTTATAGTTTGTGATTTTTTTGTGGGAGCAGGGACAACATAAGTAAGCAAGAGCACAGTTATGGAGTCAGAATTTTGGGTTCAAATCTGAGCTCTAGAATTTGCCAGTCAAGTTATGTTGGACCAATTATGTAAAATCTCTAAGCCTCTTTTTGTATCATTGGATAATAATAGAGCTGACAAGAATGGTCACTGTGAGGATTAAATAGTACAATTCATATAAGCAGAGAACTGTGTGGCTGTCCTACCGTAAGAATTTGATAAGTGGTCACTATAATGATTTGGTAAATACTGAAGTTTAGTGGATAACTTTGACAAGAAACCCGCCCTTGACTGGCATAAGAAAAAAGAGAAGTCTGGAGGATAGTGCTAGCTCCTGGCACTGAAAGTCAATTCTCAAACAGTATTACAAGGACTTGGTCCCTCTCCATTTCTTGGTCCAGCCTTTTGTTATGTTGGTTTCATATGTTAGTTTTATTCTTACTCTCCCTGTAAAAATGCCAGAAAATTCCTTCTTCTTCCTTTGAAGTAACCAAAGGGCTATAACTGCTTTCATATCCACTCAGGTTCTACATAAACATTTTGTCTGGTAATTCTTGGCAAAATCAGGGAATTTATTTTAATTGGGTCCATTTAGATTATGTGCCCATCCCACTTCAGTCAGAAGAATACAATGGACCAATTTGTGTAGGTCTTCTCACATCCCCTACTGGATGTGTTGAAAACAAGGGTAGAGCCCTTTCCCAAACTCTGCACTAACTGTGGGAAGGGTGGACACCCAAATGGAAATAAGGGAGCTATTTTGGGAAGAAGGTGGAACAGATAGGGGGACTCAAGAAATAGCTATAAAGGTGATCTCATTAATGACAGTTTTTTTTTTTGTTTGTTTGTTTGTTTGGCTCTGCCTCTATTGTCCACTTGCTACATAAATAAATGAGAATGTCAGTTACTTATTTATAAGGGCATCATATTATTTTCTTGGAGATTCTTCTTCCTTTTGTGTATGTGTTCCATGTCTCCAATGATTGATATTGAGGTTCAGCTTTAGAGAGTTGCCTTCTTGTCCTCTGGCTAATATACTTTGCTTTGCATCCACTGAGTACTACTTAGACACCTCCCTGTGACAGTAATAGCTATGAGAATGCACCGGTCAAAATGACTGGGAGTTCTTCCATCACGAAGAGCTGGCTGATTCACAGCACGTCTGCTCAGGGGTCTGCATATATGATGGTCTCTTTTCTGTGATGAACTCTATGAGGGCTACTTCCTGTTGGTTAACACCATCTATCCTGCTTTCTATCTGCCATTTTGGAGGCTTCAAACTTTGTGAAAATTATCATTTAGCAACCATGTGTGTGCCAATATGGCATAGCAGTTCATAAGGCTTGGAAAGGAAGTTCTGTGAGCTATATTCCTGTTTCTCATCTTGTTCAGTTTTTCAAAAGAAGCTCTAAAAGACAAATAAAGAATCAAGAAATGGGCTCAGGGGCATACATGGTTCCTCATAATTTTGAATTCACAGCTAAGTAATCATAATAGTAAACTGGCTTTTAATAGTTTCAAAATTAACATCATTTATTCATCAAATTTACATCTCTTGTGCACAAAGATAAATATTTTCTGATCATGCTGCTTGAAGGGCAAATCTCAGGGTGTTTAAATTTTTAAAGAGTTACAATATAAAGCTTCTTTGTGTATGAATTATTTAGAATTAAATATTAAGCTAAATTCTCTTGTTCTAAGCTATTGTCTTTAAAAAAAAGACACTAATCTAATTCTGGCTCTTTCTGATTTAGTTTTTGGACTTCAGTTACCTCATTTCTCAAGTTAAGTGAGTGAACTTGTTGAACAAAGGCCTTTTCCACTGGACTTGGGCAGGGTAGGGTGCTATGTTATCACACTCTGTGAAATCTAGACAGCATCCAGGTCATGGAGAGAGGGGAGAGTTTAGGTAGCTGCAGGCCATACATTTGAGCTCTTAGGTGGTGTGCTTATTTCTTCTCTTTACTTACTATTTCATGGTCCAAATCATATTTATTATAATTTCTTGGGCAAGAGAAGAGTGTTTTTACCAGTGTGCTACCTCAGGGGAAAATCTCAAGTTTACAATAACTAACATTAGTAGGTACTGAGGTTCCTACTCTTAGACCAATCCAACTACAGGTCCTTCTATATCATCATAACTCTTCTCCCCTAACACACGCACTGCTGGATGTCCTGGTTATCACCCTCTCACAACAACACACATGAAAGAGGCACAATGCACAGGACTTCTTACTAAGGTAGAGACCAAGATATTTTGGACCCTAGACTGGTATTGTTCCTGCTAGATGGCCGATGGGTGATGTCCTGGACACTTCAGAAGGGAAATTCTCATTGGTTAAGCAGGAAGGAATACATGCAGATCTCAGGTATAGATTATTATATTCTGTCCCTGGATTAGAGAGTGAGACATGGATGCTGGTTTCAACGTATGAGGTGGGCAGGGATACAGCTGGGCATCAGACATAAGTAAAATGAAGGGCACAAACATTGCTAGGGTTTTCTTGCCTTTCATGTAAATTTCACTCCCACTAGTACTTGTTTGAAAAATCCTTAGGGGAAGACTGATTGGTTCACTTCAAGCCAGGACCAATTAAATGGCCTGGCGATAAGATTACAAAGGGAAATTCTTGTCCTTTCCCTGGGTTAGATAGGAAATTCTGATGATAAGGGACACTTCACAGACAGTTCAAGTGTTCATGACACAAATATTTGTAATTACAGGTGTTATATTTTAACAGATTCAATCAAAATTTTCAATTTGGGAAATCTGACTCTCATCATTAGTTCCATTATTTCACCTCTTCCATTTCCTTATTTCCTTTACATTTATTATTTCTTAGCATTATTTATTTTATTTTAGATTACAGTTTGGATTCAACACTATTTTGTATCAGTTTCAGGTGTACAGCACAGTGGTGAATTTATTCTTCAGTCTCATCAAAGCCTCCAGTATGGTATTACAAAGGACCTCTTTTCTCCCAACATGCATCTGAAATATATAAATATCATGCAGTTGAGTCTTGCCCCATATCATCCTATCTACTATTAATATAGCTTGCTTCTCTTTCTGACTAATATTTAGGTTCCCTCTTCTTCTGGTTGGTCTGGGTTCAGTGGCTCCAACACGGCCCCAGGACCCTAACATCTACATGAAGTTCTTTTGTGAGGTTTGCACCTTAGCTATGGAGGCAATACATGCCTGCTGCCTACTTCAAAATCTCTGTATTTCATCTGCTTCTCATTTACTTTCTTCTCTACCCTCAGGAATCTCACCTTTTGTGCAAGTATCTAAAATTCCCCAGGACTTGTTTTCTTCACTTACCACTTTCGGTACCTGTCTGAGTATACTTTCTCCTCTCTGGTTCCCCAACTTGGCATGTGTTGTTGGGAAAAAAAAAAGCCCCAGTATACAGACTTACAAAACAGAGTCTGTGGTATCAAACCTCTGTGAGCCTTTCCACAACTTAGCAATAAAGATAGTTCTCACTTGGCTTTCTTTCATACTGCCCACTGTAGCTGATAAAAATGATTAACATGTATGTTATAAGCTATATGTTACACAACTCTAGTTTCCTAGCGCAGAGTAGGTAAATAATACAAAATTCATAGAATACATGAATAAGTGAATTATTGACTAAAAAGATGAATCTTTCATGGGGAAAACAAGAATTGGAATAAAAATTGGAATATATGTATTGCCCTTGAGTTCTGTTGGATACCTAGATCTTTATGGTAAATATTCATTTCTTCATAAATTTTAAAAATCTTCCAAAAAATGAGGAGCCCACCTGACTTCTAAATATTTTCATGAAGAATAAAATCATGGCATCCCATCCTATAATTTTGCTTAAGTAGAGTCTCAACTTCAATATTCATCTTGAAAAAGCAAGATTAATCATTGAAGTTATGAATATCTGTTTCACAAAGTGGGATTGGGAAAAATCATATAATTTGATGAAATAAAAATGAAAACGAGGCTTGGGACATGTTATTCACATCAGATAGAAGATATCTAAATACAATTATTTGCCAGAAATCCTATAACTATAACTTATCAAATAGTTCAGTAAGTTTATAGAACTTGTAATCACTTGGATTAAGAAGACAATTGAATAATAAAAAAACTGTCATAAAGCTGACTTGGAGGGATTTCAAATAGGATAAGTTTACACTATAACTTGGGATGACCTAGAATTTATATTTTAGAGGCAATCCTTTGTGAAAATTGTAAAGGACCTTTAGAGTTAGTGGCTGGCATTATGTTAGTGAAATTAAAAAAATATTTAAAAGGAAAGTTAATATGAGGCATGTGTAACCACTTTTAATCACAAAATCACTCTGTCCTTGGGAATGTGAATGTGATAGGTTGTTTTGTTCAGGTTCTTCCTAGCCTACCAGGGCTTCTCTGAATGGTCCCATTACTCACATCTCCCATGTACTTTATACACCATTTCCATCCTTTGGTCACTGGTTACTGAGCCTGCTAAACACTTCAGCCTTGTGTGAACTCCAGGAACAGCAACAGCCTGGAGGGAGAACAATGAGGCAATTGCCCACAGGGAGCAGAGATGCCACTGCACTTTCTTCAGGGAAGTTTTCTCCCTGCTTGTGGCACCTGGATCTTTACAGTAAAATTTCCTTTTCTGCTGAAGTCTAGTAAATATTCCATGGTGCTGAGACTGAGGTGAGATATGTTCATGCATAGTTGCAGGTATTGTAAATTGTTTCAAGCTTCCTGGAAAATATTTGGCAATATGTACAGTAGTCCCTCTCTATATCGCAGTTCACTTATCGTGGCCTCACTGTATCACAGGATTTTTAAAAATATTATATTTAATTATTTATCTTGGATTTTTTGCTACATCGCAGGATTTTGCAGTATATGTATATGTATGTTGTTAAAGTTACATAGGTTTAAGAGTGTAGAATATGTTTAAGAACATAAGCAGGGATTATAAAAGTGTGGAAAAGGTTAATAAGGGAGTGGGAAAGGTTAATAAGGGACTGGGAACAGTTTATAAGTGTGTGAGAATGGTTTATAAAGCCTTAAAATATATGTAAATACTAAAATAAATGTAAGGTTCCTACTTCGCAGATTTTCACCTGTCGCGGGGTGGGGGGTCTAGAACGTAATACCCGCGATAAGTGAGGGAATACTGTATTAAGAATATGAAAAAGCTTGTATCTGTGCACTCAGTTGTACCACTTCTAGGAGCGTATGCATTATATGTAATTTATCAGATTCATGCACTTGAATGTTCATCACAGTGCAATTTATGATACTAAAAAGATCAGAAAAAAAGCTAAATGATCTAATTTGGGGATTAGCTAACTATATGAGGATATGTCATTATTTTGTAATGTTACGCAATTATGTAAATGTTTTAGAAAAACATTTAATGGTGCAGCAATCTACTATGTTGTGACATTAAGTGGAAAATCTGTATACAAAGTACTATACACATTATGGCTCCAATACCATGATTTATATATGTATCTATGTATATATGAATGTGAAGAAAGTAAAAGAAAATGCACCTAAGTCTTAAAAAGGTGATTTTTGAGTGAAAGACCTACATATACCTTATTTTTACGTCTTTCTACATCTTATAATTTTTTTGTAGTGATCATCTATGTAATTAGAAAATTCTTATTAAAATGAGTAAAATAATGTATTATTTTAGTGTTATAAAGAATGAGTTTTTTGTTGCATGGAAAAACTTTGGAAAATTCAAAATGAGGTATTTATTCCATATTGTGCATGGGAATAAAATGTAGTCTATTATTTTAATGGCGGGATATAACATCTAAAACTAATAGTAGCAAACCATCAGTTCTATCAAAATTTAAATGGAAATACGTTCATACTTATTCACAGTTGCCTTGTTTTAAAAATAAATTAGCATCTCTTTTAAGTAATAAAGATGAAATACATTGCAATAAAATTATTTTATTTTAATGTAAATATAACTTTACTAGAGTTTAATCAGTAACAATTTAGATATATAGATATACACATACATATATATGTAGAATATATACTTTTCATTTTATTTTTAGAATATATACTTTTTTAAAACAGTAAGGTATACTTTACGGTATATAATCTTTTTTTTAACCACAAAATATATATACTTCTCAGATATGAAACGAAACTAATGATTAGGAAGACACTATGACCTGGGACCAGAGTTAACATCTTTACAAGTAGTTTAACTTTTATAATGTGACTTTAGTAACATCATTATACAAATAAGCCATTGAGCTGGCATGTTTTGGCAGTGTGAATCAAAGAGACACTGGTTGAATTTCACAGGATTCTGAAACGTGACAATCACTGCTTAGCAAGTCTTTGTATGAAAGTGAGGTGTAGTAGTAGGTACAAATGGACCATAGTTGCTAATGGCTAAATAGGCACAAAAGCTTTACTGCCCTTTAGAAACTGGGGAGGGAAGTCTTGAGCTCTGATCTGTTGCTTCTCTAAAGGTTGTACATATTCTAAATACTTTTTGGTGGAAAGCATAAATAACAGAACAAGAGTAGACTGGGGAGATAGCATTTCTGGCAGTAAAATTTTCCCAAATCAACAGCCATCCGGTCCCTGACACTGTTCTCTGAGCAGCCATCATTTATCTAATGCAAAATGTGGCCAAATGCTGATTTGCTTTGTTTTGTTGCAATGGAAAAGCTTTTGTTCAGAGCTTTAGAAAAGTCAGTTCAGTCCACATAATTCACTTTCTTCTTAAATTTCTGAAAAGTAGCTGATGCTTATTTGGTAGGGAAGGACCATAGAGGAATGTGTCTCTTGCTCCTTTTCCCACAAGATTACATCACAGACAGGTTTTAACTGTGCTACTCAACCTCAACACATGGGGCAGGCTTCTTGGTGGATGAGTTTCCATTATCTGAGGGGCGGTAAGAAAGTGTGCTCATCTTTGTTGATAAACTTGAGTGCGATTTGGTCTTTGGGGGGATGTACTTCAGAAGCTGGAGAAAATACTTTTTAAATTTTTTCCCAAGAAAGCCATAAAAGAGAGGATTAAGGCAATTGTTAAAATAAGCTATGCAAATAGTGATGGGCATGGCGGTGTCGACAATATCTGCAATTTTACAGTCATGTATGATTCCCAGCTGAATTAGAACATCCAGGAAAGTGAATATTTGATGGGGAATCCAGGAAAAGAAAAAGAAAAGCACAATTGCCATAATTATCTTGAAAATATCATCATTTCTTGGTTTGTTTTTCTGAAATTCATAAGCCTTCTTTAGGGTCTTCCAAATAAGAGTATAACTTGTAAGAATGATCAGAAAAGGAAACAAGAAGCCCAGTATATTTTTGGTTAAGCCCAGCCCTATGGGAAGGGTTGAATTTTGGAATTCGTAATGGAAAGCACAAACTGTGATATTGGTGTTCTCAATGAAAAATACGTTTCGGTGGATTATAGTTGGCAAACTGGCCAAGCCAGCCAGTAGCCAAATAATGATGCAGGTGACTTTGGCCACAAGCATTGTGCGCCGGAGGCGGGATTTCATTGGGTGAACGATAGCCAGGTAGCGATCAATGCTTAGACACGTGAGTAGAAACACACTGGCATAGAGGTTGAAACTGACACTGGCTGAAGCGATCTTACACAGGTAATTGCCAAAAGGCCAGCGGTACTCCATAGCAGTATAGACGGCCCATAGTGGCAAAGTCAGTAAAAAGCATAAGTCAGCCAGTGCTAAATTCAAAAGAAAAACACTGGCCACAGTCTTCAGTTTCATGTAAAAGTAAATGACAATCACCACCAAGCTGTTTCCAAATATTCCTACCACAAAGATTATGCTGTATAAGGTAGGGATCATGACAAATATGTAATTGTGCCTTCCAGCTTTGGGGCAGTCATCTTGGATTCTTTTAATTCCATCTTCAGTAGTAGAGTTGAGGCTCATTTTGACCTCCTGGGTTAATTAATCTCAGACACTAATGCCAAATGCACCTGGAGAAAATAAAAATGGAAAGGAAGAAATTAACTTTCAGTTATAAATGAAGAGTTTTACTTCTCAGTCATAAGTACAATAACTCAATTCCAGTTTTAGAAAAAAGAATGAGATCATATTTTCTGGAGGAAAACTGAACTAATAATGTATAGATTATACCTTTAAATTAATTTTTAGAGCATATTGCTTTCCTGGGAAGTGAAAATATCCCCCAGATAAATAAAAGTAGGGTCTTATGTGAATAAAATTATGTAGGTCTTTTGTGTTTTTTCTCTAGAAGTAAATTCTAGCTTCCAAATTGATTAAAAACACTATTAAATTAAATTAGTTACTCAGAAAGATTTTTCCTGAGGTAAGTAAGGCCAATTAATTTATCTTTAATCTCAGAAGTATGACACATTGGTATCTTATTTTTTAAGTCATTTCTTTCATCTCACAATCTTTACTTAGGTATACAAATTATTAGCATCCTCCCTTAAGTGGTCAGAAGAGCTGTCTCTAGGTTACTGAGGGATTGATCATCATGGGACTTGATTTAGGAGGAGATAAGAGTGAGGGCTCAAGGCTTTGCAGAACAGCATTCTTTCCATGATTTTTCAGGCCACTGCTGGTAATAACCACATTCGTTGACTTCCAACTCAGTCTAGCAAGAGGGTCTCAATCTCCTAACTTTTGTGCCTGCCAGTCATTTCTGGAGTTAACTTTAAGATTAACCATCTGTATACCAAGAATGTCAAATGACTAGATTAAATCAGGATTATCAACATATCTTTAGTGGGGGTTTGAGATAACAGCAGTTCGTTAGGATTTTGGGAAGAATCAGATGTTTACAAAAGAGCTCCATAAAGACTTCTGCAAGTATTTGCTCCAATATTTTACATAATCAACAATTAAGCTATTTGTTTATGTGATTTAGAAAATCAACATATTCTGCCCTAAATTAGAGTCCATCAGAAAACCCTTGGGAAGGAGGCTGAAAATGCTGTGAGGGTCCCGTCACAGGAGGTGGCACAGGAACACTCGGTGGTGAAGGTCAGCTTTAGGCACGGGCAAGGTCAGCTAGGCAGAGCAGCAGTGCTGAGTAAAGACTTATTGCTACACCAGAACCAGGTGCCTGGGTAAGCATGGCTGTGCATTCTCCTTGTAGCAGAGTGTCTGCTCAAGACAAGACACAGGAACAAAACACTACTTGTCTGCCCAGGAAAGCTGTGTAGCAGTGTGTGGCATTCAGGAGAGCCACACGGGTACCTAAGGCAGTGTCCATCTGGTGCAAAGTGCTGCTGTGAAAAAGATGAGGTTGAAGTAGCCAAATTTTAAGAGGTAACACTGGGAAGAAAGAGGCTACTGTGACTTCCGTATGTAGGCAGTTATTCTCCTGTGCAAGCTTTGGTTCCCTGTCCTCATTAACTTCTCCTTTTGTACTTAGCCTTACATAATCTAAATCTCCTTCTTCTCTTTTCATTCTTGGGAGCATTAACAATCACAAACAAGCAAATGTCACATCCTCTGTGGAGCCTTCCTAACTTTTCTGGGCAATTAGCTGTTCCATTTTCTAAGTGGCTTTAGTATTTTGGATGTAGGTTTTGACATTATATTATAATGGTGTGTTGACACATCTGCCTTTTCCACTGTTTGTCAGCTTCTCGAGGGTAGGGCCTGTTTACTAATGTAGGCTGGCACATTCCAGGAGGCACATGATAAATGTCTGATGCAGAAGATAGTGAGTGGACAAATGGATGAAGAGCATATAAACTAAAAGCTAATGGTATAGACTGTTGAGACTAATTTCCATGGGGCTAATAAAATCAATTTACATTATGCTTCCAAAACCAAATCAAAACACACACACACACACACACACACACACACATACCCTTAGCACTTCTAGAAATCTGTAGTTTATCAAAACGAAAGATAAAAAGAAGGAATAATTTAATAGAAACTAGGGCCAGGCTCTCAGGGAGGTATGACCTATTTCTTCCTCACTGAGAAGGATTTTTCTACACTTTGCTAATTTTTCAGTTCATTTTATTATAATTACTAAAATTACGCTAAATTAGAAGTATAAGTTCATTTAGGTAAGCAAATATTATCTATTAAAATTAAATGCTACATTAAAGGTTTATGTGCTAGCAATCATTTATACCTTAATGTGGATTAATTTACTTAGTTGAGATCAGTTGGATTTTGCCTAGGAAAAAATTGGAAATGTCAAGGTTAAAGAAATCGCAAAGATTAAAAGCAGCCTGAGTGAACTCCATAACTGAAAACTAGGGCAGAGGTAAATATTTGTTTCAGCTTGGGCACAAGGGCACTAAAAGATAGGAATGAATAAACTTGATGCATAGGATCCCTTATGTGTCCTGAGCTTTGGTGCAGGGAGGAAATTCTCTTCTCTTTCTTCTTTCCTCTCTTGACCCTACTTTGAGGGCACACAGCTAAGGCTGGGTTCATTAATGCTATGTCTAGATTATGTGGAATTTCATTAACTAGTCTGGAACTGTAACCATCATTTATAAAAGAATTTCTATGGGAAAAGGTTTGTGTTTGAGAGGACCAATTTATAAACATAGTTTTGGACCCCAATTCCTTCACAACCTGATGTCAGCCTCTCCTTCAGTTCCTGTCAATCTAGACTGACTAATATTCAACATGTGAAATGTTGTTCTGAACAGCTAGGGAGCATCCCTGAAAATTTTAGTGAGGTATTTATTATTTTAGTGAGTTTATCACTTGAGAAACTCTGGACATAGCACTGACTGTACTAATTAGAAGAGAAGTTTACATAAATTTTTATATATGTAACGACCAAGACTTCTTATCTAGTAAGGGAACAAGTTTTCTCATACTTGAGGGTAGCAAGAAGAGGGAGAAGAATTTTGAGTGATGGGAACAGCAGGAAAAATTGCAGAAAAGCAAAAATGCAAGTAGTGCATTCAGTGGGCAGTTATCCATTCATCATTCCATATTCACTGAACACCTACTATGCGCTGGGGTCAGGGATGTAAATTGAATAAAGTCATACTTCTTCTACTTCATTTGAGCTAGCTGAAGGCACAGGAACCTTAAAGGGGGAATCATCTCCAGTGTGTTGAACACTTTATAAGAGGCCTGTGGGATGTTGTGTTTACCACTGACCCAGCCTGGTGTCAGGGTGTGGGGGAGCTATCAGGAATGCTTCCTAGAGAAGATGGCACTTGGACTTTGGAGAATGCGTGGCAAACAGAGTGGTTAGAACTTAAAGGCAGCCAGCCGGCCAGCCAAGGTGGAGTAGAGATTGTGTCATCACTTGACCTTTTCCTTCTTACAAATGCCGGCAGCATCCTCTATGGGAAACTGCTCTTGTAAATTTACGGATATTGCACAGTCCTCTGGGAAGGGCTTTGGGGTCTGATGTGCACTGGCTGGAGGGTGATGTAGGCCTGGCTGGTGCGTAAGAAACAAGAATTAATGCTCTCTGGCCCGCACTGGTTTTTTGTTGTGGTGGTTTGTTTGTTTGTTTTTGCATAAGCATTTGTAATGATTGCTCACTTTTCTTCCTTCCTGTTTTTCTCTTTGGCCCCTTTCACCCATTTCTCCCACTGATTGGCTTCCCAACCTGAGGGTTCTCAGGAAAGAGGGAAAGTGGAACTCATGATCGGCAGCCACCTTAGTGGGTTCTTTTCTCTTTGAAGCTGAAAGTTGGGTTTTGGTGAGTTGAAGGAGAGGGAGATGCGTTTTATGAGGAACCAAATTTGTGAGAGCTAGAAAGCAGCTATGCTTCAGTTTCATCCTGTTTCCTCTCCCAGAATGGGATGGGCAGGTGGGATACTGATAAAGAACACGGGAGGATCCACTTCTCCCTCTTCCTCGGTCTCACCATAGGTTCTGCCCAGACAGGCTGCATGGCTCACATGAATTCTACAGCACCATTCTCTCTTGGAGGAGACAAGATGGGATTTCAAGTCAAAGTACTTGTAGTGGAATCTTCCTTCGCCACTTACAAATCTGGGTGGCTCTGGGTAAGGCACCCCATTTCTCTGTACATGAACCTTGTTTTCCTCATCTGTAAGAAATAGCAACAATGATTTGATTGCACATGATTGTTTTAGGAATTAAATGAGATAATACAAAAGCACTGAGCGTATCTTTCAAATGTTGTTAAATATATATGTTTTATTGGAATTGTTGCTATTATTTTTTGAATGCAAGGCAAATGTTGACTCAGCCATGGGTCAAAACAGCAGGAGAAAGTTTAAAAAAGGGAGTTTTTATTGATAAGCTCTTTCTCTTGCCATTAAAAAGCTAAAAATACCAAGCTGTTGTTCTTTCAAAGTATGAGTAAAAAATAATCATAAGCAGCTGAATAAATCTGCCATGAGTTAGGTGGGAACTTTCAGTCTGCTGCAAACACAAGGTTGGCTCATGGTGGCCACAGCACTTTAATCTGTTGCTTGTTCTCATTGGATTTACCTTGTATTCCTTGACAGTTTCTCTGGCTCTTAAAAACAAGCATAGGGAAAAAGATTTTTTTTAATTCTAAGAATATTTCCTTAAGACTTTTGATTAGAATATCAATACCTTCTTAAACTTTTAGGCAAGCCAAAACCACTCTAATTAAATTGTTCATTACAAGCTCCTTTTAAAAATTAGTTTGCAATCCAAAGGAAAAAACAAAAAACAAAAACAAATCCATAGTTCCCATGATAAGAGAGAACTAAAAGAACAAGTAATTATATTTTAGAATACTCATCAATCAAAATATCTTCCTCAAATTCAAAAAGAGAAGGCCAGTGTTTGTAAGTCATTTGCTTATAGAGCTGGATAGCTCCATAAACCATCCTGTTCAAAAGCCATTCTCTTTGTTGCTCTTGTTTTATAATTCGGACTTAAGAAAGTGACTGCTTCTGCTCCTGCGTGTTTCCCCCAGAAATGAGTGAGGCACTCCATAGGGAAGGACTGTTAGCCACCATCCATATGTGAATTAATTGAATCATAGAAGTTAGCACTAAAATTTTTAAGATTTCTACTTTTTTCCCCCTAAGTCTACTTGGTTTTATTTCTTAACCTTCTACTCTTAGAGTGTCTATTTCTACCTTTATCTCCTTAAACATTTTGAATGTATGGTAAGAGCCCTATCCAATTGCTTTACTATTTGTGGTTTCTTTAGGTACAGATTCTTTTTGTTTCTTGGTATTTGCCTTCATCTCAGGTTTTGTAGTCTGACTGTGAGGTCATATATGGTGGAAATTAACTTCCTTAGGAGACCTGACTTTCTGGATGGTTGTGAGCTGTGAAATTTCTGCTTAGGCATGAAAAAGGTTTTAATGCCAATTCTCCGCCTAGCTTCCAACCTCATACTTTGTCTGCAGATACTACAGATGAGGCCCTCCACCCATTCTTACATTTAGGTTGATATACAAAAGTTTTCTACTCTTCGGTCACAATAGGCAGTAATTTTCCAGTTCTTGGCTTTAACCAGAAAACCTGATCTCAATTGCTTTCAGTATGAGTCTAGTTGTCTTGACTTCCATCCTCATAAAGTCATTAGAAGTTTACCTCAGCTGTGTGTTTGGTGTTGGTTCTTCTCTGGGCCATGTGACTCCATTTAGAGCCATGATGTGATATTTCATGTGTTTTGGGAAAGAAGGGGAATGTCCAAGACTGCTTAGTCCATTGTCTTCATCTTGACTGGGTGTTGCCCTGCATATTATTTGGAGATGGCAGTTAAGCTGCTTGGACCCAATATGCTTTGAATTATAGTCTTGCCTGTCTTCACGTTCCCCTGCCCTCATTATGCTCTTTGATGAAGCATACAAGCCTTTCTGGGTGGCACCCTCCTCAGTGTTGGCAGTCATGAAGAACAGAGCATGGCAGAGAGCCTGCCTCTTGGGGCAAGTGACCAGAACTGCTTTCAAGTCAGGTGCACAGGAGAGAGCCATGGTCTTGGTTGGTAATCCTCACCTAACTTTTCTATGTTAAAATACTTTCCTTGGAGATGACTTTATTTTTTTTTCAATTTTGAAATTCCTGTATAAATATTTCTGTTAATTTATACAAAACATTTCATGAAAATTATTAATGCAATCGTCGGCAGCCATCCGTCTCGAGAGACGATGGTGTAGCTTCTTAAGAGTCTATCTGCACCGCCGAGAATGGTTGTGTCCGACTCGGGAGTGACACGGTATCTGTCTCCTCCCGTGTTGAATCGACATCTTGCGATGACGCTGGAGTGTCCTCTCCAGTGAAGCTGAAGCTACAGAGCCTGGGCAGGGTAATATGGAGGGTCTGCTGTTGCCCATGCAGCAGACCCCCTCTCTCTTCCCAGCTGAAGGATCCAAGGGAAAGACGGAGTCAATACAGCTTGGTTTCAGGTGCGCCGCAGGAGTTGCCGGTGTTGACTACAACGTCAAACCGCCTTAGGGACTCCGGCTCCGGATTTTCTGTCGGGGTTTACTCCCTTAGCCTTTCCCCTGAAGAGGTATGCCGCAAGGCAGCGGAGGTGTTTTGGAATCAGAGTTTTCCTTCTCTGATGTGCCCTGACTGGAAGATCGAACCAGCGACACTTAGCTTGCAGGCCGACGCTCAATCCACTGAGCCAAACCAGCCAGGCTAATTAACTATTTAAGATTCAATCTCCTCAGACTTAACAAATGGCTGTGTGATATGTCTAAGAGGTAAATAGTGGTTTCTGGCCCTGTTCCCAAATCAATGTCATCCACTGTGGCCTGCCCTCACAAGAAATGAAAACAATACATGCTGCTTTCTTATTTCTGCACATAACCAATTGTAACCAACTGTGGTGATGGTGGTTAAGTGTTCAGTCATCTTCAACTACTCCTCCCCTCTACTTCATCTCAACTAGCCCTAGATTCTACAGAACTCAGGCTTATGAAAGGATATTCATATGTTCCTTCCAAGTTACAGTATTAATTTTAAGGGAAGTAAAATGTTAATCCCAAATTTTAGGTTTTTGGTAATTATTCAGCACCCTAATATCTAATAATGTAACATTAAACTAAATCTATCTCCACTCGAGAAACTCCTACTTATCATACATTATAGTTTACACAACAGTTAACCTTTATCCCTATGATATTTCCTCTTATACCTTTATATCCTAAATGCTTGGCTATTTTTGTTGTATGGTTTTTTTTTTTAATTTTAGAATGAAAAGAAAAACAGGTAGGGATAAAAAATATGTGATTAAGTCTAATCACGTCCTTAAAAATCTTCCTCTGATACGGTGTTAGTAGAAAATGTTCTTGTTATGTTAAATCTAGAGGGCCATGGAAGGCTTTCTAGTGAGCCTAGAGAGTAGGGCTCCAGAGACTAGGAGAAAAGGACATTAAAATCTAACTTGGAAGAAAGCTTGTATATAAATGAATCCCTGTCCTCTTATACCCCCAAATTCTTCAAACTTATGGACTCATAGAATTTCCCTGAGGGAATCACAAGCACATTTCAAAGGATCAGCATCTCGGCCAGCAAGGGGCAAGCAACACCGTTTTTAATAATCTGGCTTTTGGGGACTCTTCACAAGCTTTTTAACAAATGGAAAAGGTAGCACCTGGATAGGCACCTTGGTCAACCTGATCCAACTTCTGAAGCCACTCCAGTTTACTTCTTTAAGAACAAATCAGCAGCAGAAACTGCTTATCTCATTTCAATTTCCATTTTAAGGGTATGAGGAAAATTACTGGGCAGAAAAGGAAGCCCTAGCTGATTTATACCCTTAGAAAATTATAATTATATTATAGAATTTATATGCCTTATGAGTTTTATCTTAGACATTATTGGTCACATGACAATTTATTTCAGATTAAAGTTTTTAACATTATACAAATCACATAATAAATTTTAAATGAAGCTGGAAGGATTAAATATTCAATATATTGTATATGTTTCCCAAGATTGCCCAATTTCCTGATTGCAGTAGGTCTTGAATGATCATCTACTAATTAGTCCTGAATGTGTGTAAGGGGACTAGTTCTAATTTTGGTTTTATCACTCATTACCTATGTGACCCTGGACCAGTCACTTAGCTTCTCTAGACTTCTGTATCCACAAGGAGCAGGTATACGATTAAAGAAATCTGAAATACTGAAATTCTATAATCTTTCTTTTATAGGCATACATCATTTGAAGACAAAGGCAATAATGGTTTGACAAGTAGAAATGACCTTATCATCATTAAATTAGCCAATTATCTGTTTATTTTCAATATAAGTATTAATGCCACAATGATTTAATAACATTCCATAATTAAATTCAAGAACTCTTTTTATTACAAACAAAATGAAAAGAATTTTACTTTTGAATGAATATAAATAAAAAACTTCACGTAATTATATTTTAGTGACAGAGTCATTCCCCATCCCCCCTCCGACCCACCATTTTAAAAATTAATTATCTACTCAAAGGAATGTTTCCCTGGAACAGCTTTTGGATAGCTGCTTGTGACCCTTGGTTAATGAGGTCAAGGTTATAGGTTTTGACCCTATCTAGACTAGCTGGTTTCACTCCATTTATGGCCAAAGACTTTGAGCCTCTTAGGCATCCCCTGTGTTATTCCTTGGCAATACTAAGTGAAAGAGTAAAGACAGATTGACTCATGGCTGTAAATCAAAACTAAATGCATACACTGCAGTTAGACAATCAAGATAACATCATCTTCCAAAATAAGTGGCACAATGTGTTATTAAGATAACTCATACAAAATGAAACTATTCTCAGAGTCTTTGTGGGGAAAATCCAGCTTTTTAAAGTTCAATATTAGTTAAGGTAGTTCAGTTGCCCAGATAAAAACATAGACATAAAAGTAGAGAATTGTAAAAGAACTTTACAGTAATATTCTGTAGAAAAATATTTTGAAGTATTATATGAAGTCAATGTTTTGAAAAGTTAAATGGAGTTTTGTTCTAAGAAAATGAATTCTATCAATGTAATTTTATTTGATTTATTCATAGTCACATTTTCTCAGTTTTGTATGTGTTATATTTCTTTACTTTTTATATTTTACATTAAAATGCTGTAAAAACAGACACAGCAGGTTACTCTGATAGAGAATGCACTGGACTAGAGTTATGTTGAAATGTCTGCTCTGTCACCGGTGACATAATAATATGCAGGAGACTTAATCTCTTCCTTTGTTATCCTTTATATATTAAAAAAAAAAAAAAACCAAACATTTAAAGTGAGAATACCAACACCTGTTCTCACCTCTGTTTCCTAGATTGTTTAAGGTTAAAAAGTGAGGTCTTTGAAAAACATAAAAGCACTTTGAAAATATAACCTTTCTAAAACGCAGGGGTAAGGAAAATGAATTGAATGAAAGAAAACTCAGAACTTCCAAAGACTAATAAAATTTTTTCACTCAAAAACTCAGAATTAAAAAAAACAATTGTGTTATAACTGACACACATTACATTAGTTTCAGGTGTACAACATAATGATCTGATATTTGTATACACTGTGAAATGACCACCGCAATAAGTTGGGTTGACCCCCATCACCATACACAGATGTTTTTCTTATGATGAAAACTAATTTACTTTATTTTATTTTATTTTTTGATGTTTTTATCTTTTTAAAAATTTATTTATTGTTTTTCTATTACAGTTGTCCCACTTTCTCCCCCATTGACGAAAACTTTTAAGATCTACTTTCTTAGCAATATTCAAACATGAAATACAGTATTATTAACTACAGTCACCATGTTATACATTACATGGCCATGACTTATTTATTTAATAACTGGAAGTTTGTACCTTTTGACTCACCCATTTTGCCTGTTACCCCACTTTCCACCTCCCCTCTAGTGACCACTAATCTGTTCTCTATAGTTATAAATAGCAGACATATTTTCATTATTATAATCTGATGCTTTTATTTCAGAATTATATTGAGGCACTTGATTAAAACTAAAAGAAAGGTAAAATTTTAGATATTGTATAGCTTCTACATTTAATATTTATGACAGAAAATGTTTGGGTACAAAGTGGGGCACTCAGGCTAAATCTGGCAACAGATATTTCCTTTGACCCAAAATGCACTTACAGCATTTGGAATTTTAATCCTCTATAGTTTGCTAATCCCCACTACTATGTTTTCTGATGCTTTAAGTCAGTGCTGTTCAAAAGAAATATAAAGTAAGCCACATATGTAATTTAAATTTCCCTAGTAGCAACATTACAAGTTAAAAAGAAACAGGTGAAGTGTTTCAATAATATATTTTATTTAACCTTATATTTCAACATATAGTCAATATAAAAATTATTGATAGTTTTCCACTTTCTTATAACAAGTCTTCAAATTCCAGAGTATAATTTATGTTTCCAGCACATCTCAGTTGGAACTAGCCACACTTCAAGTGCCCCATCACCACTTGGGGCCACTAACTGGACAGTGCAGCATGAGGTGCCTCTCTCCCTTAAGTCCCCTGCACAGCCTTTTTAGCAATGGTTCTGAAAATGTCCCTGAACGAAAGTATTACTATCACCTGGGACTGCCTTAGGAATGCAAGTCTCAGGCCCCACCCCAGACCTACTGAATCAGAAACTCTGCGGGTGGAGCCCAGGAATCTGGGTTTTAATAAGCTGTCCAGGTGCCCTGTTGGCACCTCAATTTGTAACTCTGGTTTATATGCTGATAATCACCATAACGGGTAAAACTAAACCCAACAAACAACAAAAGTGCTCTCAGCTAAAATTTTAATTTGGCTCTTCTGAGACTTCAGAACCTGAAATACCACAAACTTCTAAGCGCAACTTAAGAAGTAATCATTAAATTGTATACAGTATTTCTTTTAAGCATTCAGTACTGCTGTGGTTAAGGGCAGCCCAACAGGATGTCATCTTATAAAATACCCCTTGCACCTACCCATAGAGGTTTGAAATTTCTTGAGAGTGGGGTTGGCAATACCCACCTCCATACATCCATTGAAGTTAAGATCCACCTGGGGGCAGAAGACACACTGACTCAAGTGAGAGCCAGAGTAAAAGGAGTGGAAGAGCATGGATATGGGAACCAGAATATATGGACCAGGTAAAGACATACCTCAGAGATATTGCAGGTTTGGTTCCAGACCACCACAATAAAGCTAGTATCACACTAAAACAAGTCATCCTTTTGCTGGTGGAGGATCTTGCCTTCAGTTTGTAAAAAAAATGCAACACCTGTGACATGCAATAAAACAAGGTGTGTGTGCCCATACATGATTTACCTCTTATGAAGTATGAGATCTTCAGCTTTTTTGCTTAACCTGTGACTCATTTTCTTCATCTGGAAATGATGATAATGATAATGAAGTTCATGAAAATGGTGAAGTAAAAAATAAAAATCCATTCTGGCTCACAACATTGTTTGGAACATCAAATGATGTCATGTATGTGAAGGTGCTATGAGATCCAACAGCTTTGATATTTTGTTAGTGTTACTAAATCCACACTGTGGTGTAAATGACTAATTTTCCAGCTGCAAGCAGATCGAGGTAAGAAGGACTGGAAAAGTGCTGAAAGTGGAAGAAGCTAAAGCACCAGAAAGGAGTGGAGAGGCTCAGAGAGGGGGGCTGACAGGCACTGCTGATAAGCTACTTGGATTGAACAGTTTTGCCAGCTCTAATAATTTTCTTGAATGCCTATATAATTAAATTACAGTGATACTACACCAGTGATTGAATAAAAAGTTTAGACCATTCTATCTCCTACTATTTTAGCCCTCTATTTTCTGTGTGGGGCTACTTGTGTTTTCTAATTAAACAGCCTGTGGTAAAAGGCATGGATGCTGGGCCAGTAAAAGGTAAACAACACTTTTCCAGCTGAAAAATACGATGAGGTACCTACCGGTGACTGCTGCTTCCTGTGAAAACTTCATTAGCAATAAACGAGTTACCAGATGCCACACATCAGATTTGAAATTAAAATATATTCCCAGCATTAGTGTGCAGTCAGAGCAGGAGGGAAAACTGTACCCTTTCTAAGGGAGCTGCACAAGATAATGCGCCATTTCTGCCTTTGATAGTTGTTATAAAATACAACGCGCCACTTCATTAGGAAGGTGAAAATAGAGCCTTTCCTCATAGAAGGGCTATGTAGTGGAGTGGCATACTACTCACAGAGCAGCAACTTTGTAATAACAAGGAGAATATTTTTGAACATTCGGTGCCACACCAAGACCACCGTCTCCTCTTGTTTTTAACTTTGCTATAGCAATTTCTCCTTTTCACATCTTCACTTTCAGAAAGCGATTTCTTCTTTTATTACCTACAACAAGACTGTTCAACTCAGCAACTGTCAACATCGACTCCACTCTTCCTGAACTTGCTGTAACAACCTTGTTAGTGCTTAGCTTCCTCGTGAGATGTTAACACTCTCCTTGCGCCACTCTAGCTAGCTGAGCTGACTGTCCTTGTCCTTAGCCACAAGCCTCCACCCCGAGCAATGGTGGTTAGGAAGGGCACCCCAGAGTAGGAAATGGGACAGCACCACTTCACTTTAGCCAGCAGAAATTTCAGGTGATAAACTGGGGTGATAGAAACATGTAACATCCTTTAGCTTTTATGAACAAATATTTTTGGCTGAAGAAGCCTCATGTTCCTTTGCAATTTCAAAATCTCCACAGTTACTCAGTTCCAGCTGGAAAGCATGACTGTTTGAAACTTTATTTTTTTCTGCCAATTTTCATTTGTTCTTAGGTGAAGTTTGTAAATAAAATTAAGAGGGTGAAAGTGAATTGTTACTGCCAAGTCTCCTCTTGGAGAAATATTTGCATAGGATCTCTTTACACACAGAAATCGCCCAAAGCACTTAAAAAGCATATTTCTGGATTATTAATAATTCATCAGATGCAGGGGAGCTACTGTCCTTAGCCTCAAATGATTAGTTACGTTAATGTGGAAAATGTCAATTTAAAATTTTCAGCTTTGTAACTTCAGCACAGGGTGACAAACAAGTGTTTAAATAAACTTATTTAATGTACAATTGTTTTATACACTTTTGTATTTGCTGGTATCTGATTCACGAGGACTTAAAATAGTGAGTTAATATCAACGTCAGTAACACTTATGATTTATTGAATGCTTACTATGTGCCAAGTATTATGATAATTGCTTTTATTTCTGTAAGAGCTGTTATGAATGGACTGTGTGTTCTCCCTCAACTCATAGGTTGAAGCCTCAATCCTCAATGAGACTGTATTTAGCTATAATAGGGCCTTTAAAGTGGTAATTAAGGTTGAATGAGTTCCTAAGGTTGGAGCCCTAGCCCAATGTGATTGGTGTCCGCATAAGAGGAAGACACCATGACTGTGTTTTCACAGAGGAAAAGCCACGTGAGCACAGTGAGAAGGGGGCCGTCTGCAAAGTGAGGAAATGAGGTTTCACAGACATCGACCCTGCCAGTATCCTTAATATTGAATGTCTACCTTCCAGACCTATGAGGAAATAAACTTCTGTTGTTTCAGTCACCCAATGTCTGGTCTTTTGCTATGGCAGCCAAAGCAGACTAAAACAAGGCCTCTGAGGGGGAGGCACCATTATTTCTTCAGATGAGGAAACAGGCTTAGAGAGCAGGTCCTAACATTTTTGACATTCTGAAGTTTCAAGGCTTAGATTTTGTGTTCTTTTATAAGGTTATTTTTTCAGACTGTAGTTCAGTGCTTCTTAATTGGGGGTAATTTTGCCCTCAGGGACTCCTGGCAATGTTGGGGGACGTTTTTGTTTCTCCCAACAGGTGGGACTGGGGGCAGTTACTAGCATCTAGTGGGCAGATACCAGGGATACTGCTAATCATCTTACAGAGCACAGGACAGGACCCCACAACAAAGAATTATCTAGCCTAGGATGTCAGTAGTGCTGCTACTGAGAAACCTTGATCTAATTTCTTTTCTTTTTCTTTTTTTTTCAATGTTTGATAATCTGCAGTTCTTATCTTTTAGGGAATAAGTTAATTGTGTACTGTATTTTATTGATGACATTTATTTCATGCATTATATTCGTATCTTCCCTGGTGAAACTGTAGACCCCTCAAAAGATAAAATCCTGTCAGGTAACCTTCAAATACCTGAGGTCATGTTGAATATTTAGAAGGAGTTCTGAAACTGTGAGTTAACTAAGTATCTGTTGTTTCAGAACGCCCTAGAAATTACCCTCTCTAACCATTTTCCAGAGCTCCAGTACTCTACACAAGTACACTGGAAAGGAGAGTTTGAGCTTACAAGGTCTTTAAGGGATTTGATGGCAGTTATAGTGGTCCCAAGGTCGCCTCTGGAGGGAGGAAGCCACCATGTCTGAAGCCAAACCCTGCCCTCTGGTGGCATCACCTCCATCAACTCTGCCTCCTGGGAATCTGACTGAGCCCCAGAGGGAGTTGATCTGCAGTCAGGCTCTGAACTGACTGCAGTATTTGAATGTAATTTCACTTTGCATTTTTTGCATTTACATTAGGCCTTTTACCCCTCTATAGATCAACACATTAAACGTAGACTGTCATTAAGGCTCTTGTTAGAATTAAGCCAAGTAGAGAAATATAGAAACAGCATAAACATTCCTAGTTACAAATGATAATTTCTGCAAGTTTGGCAAACAGAGTTTCAGTTACTTAGTTTGAGTCTGTGTTACTTGCCTCCTGTACCTAACTGCTTTACTGATCCGTTAAGACATTAAATAGTGGTTTTGTAGCTAAAGAAAAACATATCTGGAAAAGGTGGCTCTAAAGGAGTAATAGAATTCTATGACCCAAATTTGAATTGTTTATTGGTTCCTGTGGTATTTTCCCTACAACTTTTTTTATAGACTAGTTCTAGAAGAAAAGCACTATTGTGTTTGAAATAGCAACCAAATTGGAGGAAATTATTCTTCCTCCTTTTCCTCATTAGAACTTTCTTCTCTTACTAGGAAAAGACCACTGTACTTCTTATCACAGAGTGCAGCCTATTCTGTATACTGATGCCAAATGGGTAACATTTTAGTGAGGCATTGAAATTATGATATGCGACTCCATGGGAGATAAACAAGGTCATTTAGAAGGTCTTTTCATTGAGGACATCTGAGCTTACAAAAGATGTAGGCAGCCTTTCCTGGATAATTGGGGTAAAGGAGAAATAAAGAAAAAAAGCCCGTCAAGTACAAAAATAAGCCATCATATCGAACCACTCAGAATTAAGAGTGAAAGATATGGTCAATGCTGATGTCAAGTCTTAATACGTAAAACCAAAAGCAACGAGTAAGAAAGTAATGTAATTGAAGAAGTCAAAGAGTAGAAATAAGTTGATTGCAGGACTTATCAGGGGAAAAATGACTTAGAACAAACACTGGTCTAAAACTTGGGGTGGAGGACTTAGGCTTTTTCTTTGTCTCTCTAGAAATTGAGATCTTAGGCAAATCATTAAACCTTTTTTGAACTCTGATCTGACAAATATGAATGAAACTCTGCAGCCTCTACCTTGCCCTTAGAAGCATGTTATAAGATTACATGTTTAAAATAATTTTCTTAAAAGATAGCATATTATACCTTTTCCATAGAAATAGACTAGATACAAAAAAAAAAGAACAAGTCTAATACATGGCTGAAGTGGAAAGCTAATCTATATATTCGTCGTCGGCAGCCGTCCGTCTCGAGAGACGATGGTGTAGCTTCTTAAGAGTCTATCTGCACCGCCGAGAATGGCTGTGCAGTCCGACTCGGGAGTGACACGGTATCTGTCTCCTCCCGTGTTGAATCGACATCTTGCGATGACGCTGGAGTGTCCTCTCCAGTGAAGCTGAAGCTACAGAGCCTGGGCAGGGTGATATGGAGGGTCTGCTGTTGCCCATGCAGCAGACCCTCCCTCCCTTCGCAGCTGAAGGGTCCAAGGGAAAGACGGAGTCAATACAGCTTGGCTTCAGGTGCGCCGCAGGAGTTGCCAGTGTTGACTACAACGTCAAACCACCTTAGGGACTCCGGCTCCGGATTTTCTGTCGGGGTTTACTCCCTTAGCCTTTCCCCTGAAGAGGTATGCCGCAAGACAGCGGAGGTTTTTTGGAGTCAGAGTTTTCCTTCTCTGATGTGCCCTGACTGGAAGATCGAACCAGCGACACTTAGCTCGCAGGCCGACGCTCAATCCACTGAGCCAAACCAGCCAAGGGCCAAATCTATATATTAAGAAATATATATTTAGCACTTAGAATATTAAATGGGAACATTAATTTAATCAGTGTTAGCAGAGTCTACGTATTGGCAGGTAGGCAAGCACTATAGGAAACTAACCATAAGCTTTGAAGTCACAAAGATAGTTAAGATCCTGGCTCCATCTCTGACTAATCTTGTAACTGGCTAATTTATTTACCCTCTTTGAGCATTAGTCTCCTTACCTTAAAATGGGTTAAAACTTATTGTACACTGTTTAACATGAGGGTTAAATAAAACAAGGGGAAAAAAGATTGACATATATTAAACACTCAATAAATCTAATATCTAGTATTACTGTTATCTGTTATTACTGCCATTATATATATTCTCTCAATATTTTCATATATCCCATACAAATACTAAGTTAATTACACCATAATTTCACTTTATTTATGTGTCACATGGCCAAGAAACAGATTGGGATGATGTTAAGAGCCCTGTCAGTATGGTGCTATAATATGTTATTAATCCCATTAAAGCAATGCAAAAAGGATCCATGAAAGATGCATTTTTAAGAAGTAAAAGCATGAACTTCTAAAGCATAGATGATTTGAAGATTAAGTTGGGAGAGGAAAAAAATAATCACACGATAGGGTTTTGGTTAGTGAATCACTCTTTAACTAATTAAATGGCAAAAATTTCCTTCAAAATGCAGGATTCAGAGAAAATTTTTTGCCAACAGCTCCCCTTGTATTCATATAAGTCTCTTCCTTGAATTATCTGAGTTAACATGTGTTAATTATTGTTTTTTAATATGATTTCATAAGATTCACTTTGTAATAAGTATACGACGCTGTATTGTTTTGGGTAATAACATTTTTGGTATTACTTTATTACCATAAAAATAATAGAAAAGCAAATTAGGCTAAATATTTTTGTACTCAGAATAGAGAAGGAAGATTTGTTAAGTTCATTAGAACTTTGTAAGAATAAGATAATATGCTAATAACTTTGAATATCACGAAGTTAAGGGGTTCCAATTCACAGAAAATGTGTTTATAAATCAATCTATTTCAGTAGTCATAGTATACATGTCAATGATCATCTTAAAGCTATTCTCTAGGTAATTTACATGATTTCTTTTTGTTACACCAACGAATCATAATATTCTCTTTATATATAAAGTCATTCTGCAACTATGGACTTTCAGTTTAGGTTTGGAGAATAGCTTTATCTTAATATGGATCACAAAAGCACAGGAATTTCTGCCATAGAAGGAAATACATGTGTCAAATTTACTGCTTTTCTTCAGCAAAATATGGGAATATATATGTATGCCCTTTGCCCCTGTAAACATACTACTGTACTGCAAATAGTGTTTTGGTTGTCTGGTTATCCCTGCAAAGTCTATTTTAACCTATAATATAGTTGAACTATTATTCCATACAGTATTTTGCTTTTATTGAAACAACTTAGGTCAGAGATTCATAACATCTTATTGCTGGAATGGTCCCTAGAAATTACATGCTCCAGGGTTCATATACACAAATACGTACAGCGGCTGGGATTCACAGGGATGGGTGAAGCAGGCATAGTGGTGGATGGAGGGCCCATCCCCTTTTTCAGAGGAAGTGGGGGTGGGGAGAGGTACTCCTCAGCTACAGTCAATTGTGGCAGTTGTGATCAGAGGGATATATAGGCTGATTTCAAATTTTATGTGAAATATCTTATTTTAAAATGCTTTCAACCAATACATGTGAAAAAGAAAAAAGCAACACTGTTGAACTAAACGGAACTCTTTCACAGATCAAATCTGGTCCAAGGGCTGCCAATTTACAATTTAAGATTGTAGGCCAACCACCTATTTTCACAACTGAGAAAACAGTCTAAGCTGCGGCAAGAGGCTGCAGACCCACATTGCAGTGTTTTCATACTATACCAAATACTTGAAGTACATCTCATTTAGACATCCCCTCCTTCCACTTCAACAACAATCCCCCACAGAGGAGCTGGAAGTAGAGGGGAAAAAGAGGTGCGTTGGGATGAGGTTACTATCCACACAGGCTCTCACACAGCTGGGCTGCCCCCTGGGTGTGCAAAAGGCTGAGAACTCTCAGAATGGCAGCCTGATGTCAACTCTTCACTTTATTGTTCCTGCCAGTAACTTAGTCTTCTCTTTCATTTTCTATATTGTTAAAGACATGAGTGTGTCTTTTAGAACTGTTGTTGCATTTCACTAAAGTGATATCTCTACATGGGTGAATACAGCACAGAATCTGCAATATTTAGGGATTCTGGCATATTATTTTAACATTTATTCAAAAATATTATCTAGTACCCCAAAGGTTTTCTAAAATGAAAAGGACTGATGCTATTTCTCAGAACTGTGCTGACCCAGTGGTTCTGGCTAATAATGAGGTGAAATTTTAAAATAAGTTTAATAATTGCTAGAAGATACTTATTTTTGAAAGCTTCACTATCAAAGTGTTTTTACAGTGAATTGTGATGCTCTAAGCATGAAATTACCTATACATTTGTGTCACAAGCCTATATTTGTGTTTTTATACTAATATATTTCCAAAATTCATTCACTGAAGGCTTAGGAACACACAAAAGAAATAGATAAAAAGAATATATCTGCCCACTGATTAGGAGAATACATTGACTGAGAGAGTTTCACAGGATTAATTCTGGATGAATATAGAATGTTCCTGATGAACATTTGGCTAGCATATATTTACATGTCTTGGCATTCTAGCCCTAATAAAACTTCCTGGACAAGTAAGTAGACTTTTCTTTGCTGGAAAAGTAGTTTAATTCTCATGAGTATATTTTGAATTCTGTAAAAAAAACAAACCAAACAAACATATAAAAAGATGTACATTTTGGTTAACTGTTTGGTTAGCTGGAAGAACATAGTTCATGATTTTATACATAGTACCTTGGATGGGAAGGGTGGGGAGCTGCAAAAGAGTAATTTCCATTTTGATTTTATATAAAGAGATGAAATTTTATGCATTTTCAAATTACAGTAGTTTCCCCTTATCTGCAGTTTCATTTTCTGTGGTTTCAGTTACCCATTGTCGACTGTGGTCTGAAAATGTTAAACTTCTTCAACCACTGACCTCGTTGGCTCCTGACATTTAACCATGGACATCATCATGGCTTGATGATCCAGGATCACCTGAAGCAGATGAGCCTCCTGACATACTATCACGTCAATAGTAGCCTAATGCTAAGCCACAATGCCTGTGTCATTCTCCTCACTTCAGCTCAACACGCAGGTGTTTTGTCATCTTATATCATCACATGAAGAAGAGTACCACCACATGGTACAAGACATTCTGAAAGAAGGACACCACATTCACAGAAATGCTATAATTGTTCTATTTTATTATTGTTGTTAATATGTTACTGTGCCTACTTTATAAATGCAACTCCATCATAGGATTTATGTATAGAAAAAAAAACATATAGAATTTGGTACTATCCACAATTTCAGGCATCCACTAAGGGTGCTGGAATGTGTCTTCTGTGGATAAAGGGGACTACTGTATAGAGTTCTCATGGTGAGACAGAAAACAAAGATGGCCAATGGTGATCTAATAATGTTAACTTTCTTGTAACTCAGAAAGAGCCATGTTGAGGCTAGCAGCTCCTTTACTAAGTTGCCTTTTTGCTAGAAAGAAGGAATGAATGTCAGTCCATGGAAGGTGTGGAATCTGCTCCATGAGCCAGAGACATGAGAAATTCTGTGGTCTTCAGCTGGTAACCACCTCCCACCCTCTTAAAGCATTCACCTAGGACTTTTAGTGTTAAGCAGATATTAAGTATTAGGCTGCTGGGATCAAACTCGGGATCCAGGGAAGAATATTGTTGAAGGAACATGGTCTGAAGTCCTGATGTGAGTTTTCATCTTAGGCATTGTAGTTTTCATCTCTAAAAATGCAATTTCAGTCTTTTTTATGTCTTCCATGTCTCTACTTAACATGTTCAAACTTTTCTCTAGCTTCTTGAACATATGGAATACAGTTTTAATTATCATTAATGTCCTTGTGTATTAATTCTATCATCTGTGTCATTACTGGGTCTGTTTCTATTGATTTTTTTTCTCTTTATGGATGATCCTTTCCTGGCATTTTATATGCCTGATAATTTTTGACTGGATGCTAAACACTGTGAATTTTGTCTTGCTTGGTATTAGATGTTTTTGTATTCCTATAGAAATTTTCCAGCTTTATTCTGGGAAGCAGTTACCTGCAAACAGTCAATCCCTTTAGACCTGGCTTTTAGGCATTGTTAGATGGGACCAGAGCAGCAATTAGTCTAGGGCTGATATTTTCCCATTCCTGAGACAAAACCCTTCAAAGTATGCTATTTGATGCTCATGAATGATGAGGTTTTTACACTCCAGCTGGTGGGAACAGGAACTATTTTCTGGCTCTGGATGACCTCTGGAGATTGTTCCTTCTGATCCCTTTCAGTGATTACTCACACACATGTACTGAAACACAAGGGGTCCTCTGGCAGATCTCTGGTCTCTTTCTTTGTAAAGCTCTTTACCCTCCAGTACTCTGCCCTGTGGATTCTAGTTCCTTGCCTCTCTGGACTCCCACGTCCATCTTCTCAATCCAGGGAAATGCTGAGGCTCCTTCTGGGTTCTCCTTCTCTACACTATGCTGGAAACTCCTAGGCAATGAGCTGGGCAAGCACAGGGCTCACTTCCTTTGTTTCCCATCCCTCAGAGGTCACTGCCATTTGCTCTCTGATGTCCACTGTCTTGAAAACCATTTTTTCAGATTTCCCTGTCATCTGTCTATCTCTGTCTATTTATCTATCTATCGGTCTATCAATCTCCATTTTTTTACTTGTTATTTTAGGTGAGAAGGTAATCCTTGTCACTCTGTTCTGGCTGGCTGGAAGCAGAAATCTCGGGTTTGATTTTTGACTCTATATCTTGTGTGCTATTTGATTTTGGAAGAATTAGCCTCATTCTCTTCTTTGCCCATTTATAAAATGGAGATAATAATACGATTAATCAGGGAAATCATATAGGGGAGAGAATGTCATAGTCCATGAGATTAAGCAAAGGAGTGGGATGAACCTCCCTCCCTAGCAGGAATCATCTGAGCCCTTTTCTCTTGCCCAAACAGGAATACTTGTCCTAGTTGTTGCCCTTATCCCAACTAATGACCTTGCCCTTTACATTGTGAACTGGCTGGTAAGAGGACTAGAGACTGAAAGGCAGCTTGTCTCCTTCCAGAACGTGGGGCACAAACCAAATTTACCTGAAACATTTTGCCAAAGCTATGCTACCATACAATTGTGGTATGATCAACATAGTCTATGTGATTTGCAGTTAAAAAAATCAAACTTTTTCTTATTTACACCTTCTTTAAAATAGATAATTATTTTCACTACACTTCTGTGAAGCAGACTGCATAGAACTACTAATTAAGAATATCTGCCCAAGAACAACCTACACAAACAAACTAAATAGGACAAACAGCAGAATACCAGTCAATAGGGGGGAGGGGGAGGGAGAGAAGGGGGATAAGTAAGGGAAGGGTTTAGTCAAGGAACGTGTGTATAAATGACTCATGGACATGGACAACGGGGAGGGATATCATTGTGGGAGAAGGTGCGGGCTGGGTGGGGGAGAGCAATGGGGGGAAAATGGGACAACTGTAATTGAAAAACCAAAAAATAAAGGAAAAATAAAATAAAATAACAACAACAACAAAAGAATATCTGCCCACCATTATAAATATATGGAACTCATAAGCTTATAATCAGTATATTAACATTTCAAAATAGTTATTTTTTTAAGGGAAAGATACATTTTTTTCTGGCATATTAAAATTACAACTTACTAAAGTAGTAACCAGAGTGAGGAAATAATGAAATTGTATGGCTTTTGGAGGGAATGTGCAAAAAGGAAAAAGGACTCAGGGACATGGACAGCAGTGTGGGGATTCTGGGGGTAGGGGTATAAGGAGGCTAAATGGTAATGGGAAAAAAATACAATAAAGATTAAATTTTAAAAAATTGTATGGTCTTTTTATTGAATGTTTATTTAGGCCAAACCAGTATGAGGCAGCTAGATTAATTACTTTTATACTCTTAAGTACTGTACATAGCTAATTATTTCATCTAAGTTGTATCTGAGCCAAACCTGTGAATTACTGTTCATGCAGGGCATGATGATAATTTATGCACTCCCTTCTTCCCACAGCTTCTTAATATATTATTTTTGATTTGAAACTAGACATTAAAAGTGTGTAAGAGGCTTTTAAAGGCTACCCTGTGACATCAGTTCTAAAATTATGTATTTATTTCAAAATTAAAGTTGACAACATGCTATGATAGGAAGTTATTTAGATGATGGAATTATAATAGATTTTGTCTGAAAGATATATTTTCCCATGCTTTACTCTAATCTGTTGACTCTTATGGTTTCAGCCTGTGCTTTTTATTCTGCCTGATTTTACAATGTAGATGTTATTGTGGGCCCTTAGTAAGTTTTCAACATGTATAAAACCATACCTTACCCACTCTCCCACTATAGCTAACCAGACATTTAATTGTGATTACAAGTGCCCATGACCTCAAGTGCTTGGAGAGGTGCTCACAATCATGATGAACTAACTCACCAAACTAAGCAGATTACACTAAAAAAAAAAAAAAAAAAGAACAATTTTGCATAACCTGAATAACAGGTTCCCAGAGATATTTGTACACAGTCAGGTGAAAGAGAACTTCAAAAGTTTTATAAATTCAAAAATTAAATTTTAATAGATGCCATTAAAATAAAAACAAAAAAGATAAAGAGATCAGTAAAAACCAAAAGTGTAATTAACAAAATAAACAGATGTCAGAGTCTCCTTGCTACTCCCCAGGTGGTCCTTCATGAGCAGCATCAGTGCCACCTGGGAGCTTCCTGCAATGCAATCTCAGGCCCCGCCCCACACCTACTGAATCATAATCTGCATTTCAACAAGATTCTCCAGGTGATGTGTGTATCCATTCACGTTTGGGAAGCACTAGTCTAGAGGGACGTTTAGTAATCATTTCAGCTTGTTCATGGACATAAGAGTTTATCCTTCAAGTAGCCTGGAGAGCCACCCCAATCACTGAGGCCCCTCCAGGGAAAGAAGGGTCCCAGTGAGGCAAAACTGTGTACCAGGAAAATTAAATCTGTTTCACATAACACAAATATTTGTCAGCCCCATTCCTATAATAAATGAATTGGATGTTAATCTTTAAGAGGAAACTCAATACAGATGCAGATTTCTTGCTGTGACTTTGGTTGGAAGGTCGTTGCTTATTTCAAAAGAATCAAGGAGCATTAAAAAGGATGGGAAGGAGTCCACCTTCCCTTGAGCCACATTCTTTTTGTTTTTTGTATAAAATGTGTGAATTTTACAATGTGAATAATTTTTACTAACCGTTTTTTCTCCTTAAAATGCAGGCACTTTTCTCACAATTTCCTTTCCTTGCAGAGGCTTTCAAACTGTTCAACCACTAGAGGTCTGTATTACCTATTTAAAAACATCATACCCAACAGGCTGAGAGTTTCAGCTCTCAGTATCAACACCTATTCTATGTTTTAAGATTGAAAATCTTTTAAAGACACAGCACCACAGAATAAAAATCACAACACTTTAGGAAATGGAGGAGAAAAACTAACTGTGGAAGAAAAGGGGCCACATATTAACCTGACAAGCTCAGGGGAGGCCTGCCAGGCAGCCTTACAAACTCAGACTGAAAGTAACCACACAAGACGGTCTGAAATGAACACTTATTAACTAAAAGCATTTCCTAGTGGGTAGTCCGGTCCTAGGCCCCTATCTTTTCCTAACAAAGGTAAATCTTTACCTTAACTGAGCCTGTCAGTTGCCTTTTTGTATCTAAGATAACCCACCTTTGGAATGTCAAAATATTTCCTTTATCCAGACCCCTCAGGGCACAATTTCCCACCAAAGCAGAGACCACTCCAGAGCCCCTCATTGTTATCTTGTTCTTCCCTTACCATCTCTATGTGCTATAAATGTTCATTGTTAACTGCAGTGGACCCACCAATGTAAAAGAAGGATGTGTCTCTCCATTTTACTTTTTATCCAGTCCCAGAGATTTCCTGGCTTTGCTCCCACCTCTCTAATCTATCACCGATTGATTTCATGGAACTCCCTACGTCCCCTCCTTTGATTGTTATGTATAAAATTAGGTGCTAAACTGCCATTCTTTGGAGCATTTCTCAGTCTATTGATATTTTGCTTCCCAGCAGTTGTCATCAGTTTGGCTCAAATAAACTTAGAGAATTTGAATATTTCTTATATTGACAAATAGAAACCCTTCCATTTTGAAGGGGACTGAGTCTCCACTATTATTGCTAGACACCTGAGCAAACCTCCATACTCTGAAACTCATAAATCAACATCCGGTCACAATCAGAGGAACAAAATTATTTTCTGCAAAACAGTTTTCACCAATGTATTTTAAGACCTCTATATTTTAACTTTAAATATTAAAACATTTATTTTCCCATTGCAACAAAAATGTTAAAGTAATTTAATTCTCAGTTTAGTTCATTTAAAACACCAATTGTACAATCTTTATGAGTGTTTTAAAATAAGATTTTCTTTTATTGGTCATCCAAGATTAGGTTAAAAATTAATGTTCTCTCAGGCTTACTTTACAAGGTTCTGCTATTTTATAAACTAATGCCTGAGCCTGGACTTGCCTGGTTAAAGCTGTAATAGAAATGATGATCGCTGGTGGTATCTACAGTTTCTTGGGCCTCCCAAGTTTTCACTGTGTTGCAGGTTCGCCCTGGCATCTTCACTGGAGTAGCCCATTTGGGTCGGCTCTCCGCCAGCACCACTGCAGGCTCGGAGCCCTCCAGAAATGTACACATGAGGTGTCCCGTTTACTGGACATCTGATTAATAACGATGAAACCATTCTTTCTGTAGCCTTATAGAGCAGGACTCCTAAACCATAGCACACTCATAAATTCACATATTTAATGGGTGAAAATATTACAGACATAAAAGCTATAATTTACTGAGTATTGCACCAGGGGTTTGGGATTCTGATGTTAGATTTTCATAGATTCTAATTATGCCTGCATTTGGAGTTAAGTGGCTTCATTTGTTGCCAGGCAAGGTGTAAGCTAAGAGGCTCCCTCCTTTTAAAAGGCATGATTGCATAATGTTTCTGGCCTGTAACGCCTCCAGAAACATAAGCAGGTCTAGTGTGGCTTCTCTCTCAGTCTGTCATTTTATTAAAACACAAGGATTTGCAAGTGTTATTTAGCAGATCAACTGGGTTCATTTCAAAGGCTAATTAATATTTAACAGAGAAGAAAATAACCCATCCCTATCCTTTTGAAAAGTGTTTTTGATGTGTTCACAGGCAAATTACCTAATGTTTTATATAGATCTCAAATCTAGGATTCCAGATAATTTTAGTAATGTCTTACCCTGCTTGTCTACATAATCGAAACGAGCAATTCTAAAGCAGAAGGAAACTAATTCCCAGTGTAATAATGTATAATACTGACCACATTATTTAGTTTTCATTTCCTGTTGCATTTCTGCATATGGCTGGTGGCATATGAATTAATAATTTTCTCACTGAAGTGTGACAGAAAAATATTTACTTTACCCAATCTTGAACATACATTTCAGAGCTCCTGATCTTCTATTATTAAAAGTATAGCTTATACTTGCATCCAATATCAGCATAAACCTATAATTAAATATTAAATTATATATATATGTATATGTTAATAATAGTGATAGCAAAGCATTTAATGAAGAACAGCAACAGGAATATCCCAGGCCCTGAAGAATCTGATGGGTTTTATCTGGGAGAGAAATGGCCACAACTAGGGTTTTGGAGTCAGTCCCAAATTCTAGTTTTGGACCTGGCATTGGTTAGCAATGTGGCCCCTTAGAAATGAAGCCAACTAGAGAACGTAGCCTGTAGGGTTTTTTGTTCATTTGTTTTTGTTTTTATGGTGGGTGAAGTGACTGATCCAGTGCCTGGCCTAGGAAATGTCCGCTTAGTAATGTTAGCTATGATTTTGTCTGATCCTTTGTGTCTATACTTATAAAATAACAATATAATACAATGGCAATAATCAGAGTTGCCTGTAAGTGTTGTTGTGAGAAGTAAGTAAGGTTATGTGTATGAAACAGTTCCTGGCACTGGTTGCTTCCCAGACTTGTCTCCCAAAGTTTTCACCCATAAAACTAGACTGATGGGTGGGAGAGTTTCCATTCCTGGATTTGAGATTTTTTTGTTTATTTCTTATTGAGTGAGAAGATTTGCCATTTACTTCTTTCTGATTTGTCATTTATTTCTTTCTGATCTGGATGATGACTTGAATGACTCTACTAGATTAAGAAGATAAAATATTGCATTGAAATAAGAGTCAACTAGAGAGAAATTATTTTCAGTGCAGTTAAAAAACTGAAGATTCTGTTCAACCTCAGGAAAAGGAAAAAAATAACATGACAGGGTTTAAGACGCTATTTCTAACCCTTTCATTTACCCTAGAAATTGTTTTCCCTGTACAGTATCTCTTTTCAGGAGAGATTTTTGTGGGAGAGGGATTTGAAGGAAGCTTTGACTAGCTTTTTACTAGGAACAGAATACTAATTCAATTTCAGTCATTATTTTAACTAACTTGTGTTTCCAATACTACAGAGATTTAGAATTAGAATTGCTGTATTTTGCAACGAACACTGCAGAGAACAAAGACCAGCTACTGACATATAACTAAAAAGGTTTTGTTCAGAGGAGAAGGACTATCCTTGGCAGCTTGGCCTTTATGTAGCAATTTCCAAGGACACCCTGGAGTTACAAGAGGTACATGCTTCCTGGAATTAGAGGCACTTGCCTGGGCAGAAGTCCACCTCAATTCAAACTAACTTTCATGTTTCTGTGTGAGAAAAGGAAATCCTCTCATTTAATGATATCTACTGCATATTCTAGCTCCTTGCAAGGCTGGTTTAATGGGATGTCAGTGATATGAGAGTTACTGGGAAATAAATTCCTGTCTAGTTATAAATAAATAACTGTACCATTAACTAGCCCTTTGACCTGGAGTTACACCAGAAGTTCTTTGGGAGTCATGTTTCAGTGTTTGTTTTTTTAAAAATTGATTTGAGAGAGAGAGAGAGGAAGGGTGGGGGGAGAGAGAGATGAGAGAGAGAGAGAGAGAGAGAGAGAGAGAGAGAATTGAGAAACATCAATCAGTTGCCTCCTGTACGTGTCCTGACCAGGGATCGAACCCATAGCTTAAGTATGTGCCCTGAGCAGGGATCAAACCTGCAAACTTTTGGTGTATGGGACGACGCTCCAACTAAGTGAGCCACCCAGCCAGAGCTCATGTTTCAGTTTAAAAGTCAGCTACACACTGGCAGTTAAGGACTGAAGCCCACTCTTTCTGTCAACTCAGCTCAACCCTGTTTCTAGGAGCCTCCTTATAGCACCACCTCTTTGGAAACCAAACCAGCATTTCCACTAAAACTCTCCACATGTGCCAATGTACAGAAATGTTTACTGTAGCATTGTTTACCAGCCACTGAGTATTGTTTTTCCAGAATAAAGAAAGTTGCATTTTCCCTCCTCATTCTGTTCATGATCACTTCTCATTGTTACTTTCAGGGCAGTGTCTCATGGAGGCCTGTAAAGCAGTTACAGGGATAAGCATGACGTCACAGATGGTTGTCTTTGCCTTGGCCCCATCTGCTAGAAATAGTAACTACGGACTTTGCCTAAGCTGGTAGGAGAGAAGCTTAGAAAATCAAATTATCAGGAGAGAATCTATTAGTCTTAATTTTCTTGTTTCCAACCTGCAAATACAAATTGTTAAATATGCCTGTTACCTAATCCTCATTAGGAAATCTTGAAGAATACCAGGACAGGAAAAAACAAAAAAGCACAGAGATTATGAGAAAACACCAACACTAAAACATAACACAGAATCAGGATTGTTCCTTCTCATTCAGACTATCTTATATGTTTAGAGTTGGTTGAGTTTGAAATTTTCCATTAAATAATTTTATTCCTAGTTTTATGTGGATGAATGCCATATATACAATCCCAAATATATCTTTTTGTTTAGAATTCTCTTTTTTTGGATATCATGACAAAATAATTTAAATGGAATAATGAGTATATGAAATCACTTTACATTCAGTGGTATCCCTAGTACTTATAAAGTTCATTGATGTATTTGTCTAAGAATAAGAATTATTAAAAATAATCTAATGCCAAGGTCATGCACCCCTAACTCTTTATTACTTGACGAGTTTTATTTTAAGGCCCGGAGACATGGGATTCCAAGTCAGTGATAGGCAACGTGTTTGTGAAATATACCAAAGGCACTAAACAAATCAGTTGGGTGTTCAGAAGGAACCGACATCAAATAAAGGTTTCTATGGTTAGAGTTTGAGTTATAGCCACAGAACTGACCACTGGGGATTGAATCATAGACCTGACTTTAAAATTCCTAGTTTTGGAAATGTTTCACTATAGTTCAAAGTATTTTAAGTTTTAAAAACATTTAGGTTTTAAAATTCTATTTGTTTCCCCTCTTCCAGCATCCATTCTAATGTCTCTAGTTCCTACCAGTTCTTTCATCCCCTTCAATACCAGATCACTCTTATCCCTTCTTTTTTGTTTTTAACTTCTTTGTGATTTCTAAGAATACTGGCCTATTTGCTGTGCCTTGAATATACTGACACAGTACTGCCTCATGACCTTTGCATTTGTTCTACTCTCTGCCTAGAGCAATCTTTCCCCAGGGTCCATTGAGTGCCCTCCTTCCTGCTAAGGAGGTTTTCTCTAAACACCTATTTAAAACTGCCCTTTTCCTGTCACTCACTGCTCCTGCATTCTATTCCCGTCCTCCACGCCACCCAATATACTGTATTGTATAGTCTACTTGCTTGTTTCTCTGTCCATGTGCCCTAGAACATAAGTTCTGAGACATGGTTTTTTGTCTGCTTTGCTCATGCTTTGTCCTTGTGCTGAACACAGTGACTGACACATAGGTGTCCAACAAAAATACTTACTGGGTTACAACAGAATCTGTTGCAAACTGCAGCTCTAGCCAGGAATAACTTGTATTTAATATAATTCTCATTCAGGATTCTTCCTCTCATGACCTTTCTTTGATATTCCTATTTTAGAGTAAAAGAGACTTTTGGATTATCCCCCACCCTTTCAATAACAAACTTTTAGGTTATGAAAGTTGCAAAATGAAATGTCATCAGGATTTGGGCAGGTAAATAAATGTGTGAAACACCCAGTATAAGGCATTAGGGAATGGTGGGGTCTGTGATAAATAGGAAGTTCATTTACAACCCTACTTAAAGGCATTCAGATGAAAAACAAAATTTAAATCACAGGTCTTTGTGAGGAAAACCTACGTACCTCTGGTTTCAAAGGCCGACTTTAGCTGTCAGTTTGTGGCCAATAGGGTCAGAAAGACAGTTGCTAAGTCACAATGGTTTTTCTAACTTCTTTTCAACCATATACTCAGGCTTGGGAATATGTGCATGGCTCCGCATTAGGACAGAAATACTCAGCTGATCAAATCTAATTACATTTGCTTTCCAACTAAATTGTATATCACTCTCCCCTCTTGTGAGAGACATGGCCCCTCTTGGGTCTTCAGCATATGATTATTGCAAACCTAATTAATTTGCAACATTTCATTAATAAAGTTAACTAAAACTAATTATACATATTGAATAAAAGTTTCCTGTGAAATAAATTATTCTATTTAGCTTAAGGGTTCTTAATTGTTAGAATGAATTGCTGAGGAGGATTGCAGAATTACTTTCTCTTGGGATGTTTATATATATAATATAATATATATACATATATAAATCTAGCCAATATGGATTGATGGATGATGACACGAGAGAAACGAAAAAAAATTTTTTTAAATTAAATACAAAAGTTGAAGATATCAAAACATCTTTCTAAGAAGATAAAAATCACAAAATTGGTTACATAGATCACTTTATTTTAAGATGTCAAATTAGGTCTGTTAAATTTGTCATATCTTAAGAAAGCTAAAATAAAATTTTAAATTTATTGACATTTATTGTTTTATTCATAGTATAACTTTTCTTTTACTTAATTGGTGCATATTCCATTTCTCATTCTTTAATTCAGATGGTATATTTTGTCTAATTTATTCATCAAATTAAATCCAAATTCTAGCAGAAATACAGGAAGAGCTACTACTACTTCAGTTGCCCCAAACCAAAATGATGCAGGGTGGCCTAAAACTTCCCACAGGGCCATTTCCAATGTTCCTTTTTTGTTCATTTGGGTATATATAAACATGCTCTATGTAAAATAATGACTAGCATTCACTAATGGTTCAGAGTGGAATAAAAGATAGTTAGTCCATTAATGTAACATATATCACAGGAGAAGCTATGGTAATCAATGACTCTAATTTGCCTTGTTAAGAAAGACACTCAGTTGTTTTATCTCTCTGCTCTGTATAATGACTCCACTAGCAGAATCGCTTTTCTTCCTTTTTGACCTGGGAGCATCACTGAAGAGCCAAGGTCCAATCTCTGGGTCAAGAGAGAGTCTTTAGTTACTGCCTGATTTTATCTGCAGCAGCTGTTTGCTTTCTGTGGTGGCCTGTGCTGTGTGCACAAGTATCTCAGCTTCGCCTGGCTGAGAGGAGAAGGAAGGCTGCTCCTGACTGGATGTTGGACTTGTGGTATGACATTGTTCCTGTATCCCAGGGCCCTTGGGATGAGTCTAGAATTTGTTTAAATTCTGGAAAGGTGCCAAAGACCTAGTTCTAGATAACTGGTTACCTTCTGCCAGGTAGGCACTGTATTATTACATTTGTAAGACGTCCTATACTTTTCTGGAATTTAAAAAAATTACTCTTAAATGTCTAAATCTTCTTAAACATTTTAAAGAGAATGAATGACTAGTTGAAGGGAGAGGATGACACTTTTGGTATTAGACAAAAGTTCTTTCTGCCAACAAAACAGAGCCTTTTTGTTTAAAGCCTAATTCTCTGAGCTCTTTTAATTGTTAAAAATATTAACAGTAATATAATTTAAATTAGTCTCCTACATAGATATGTGCTAAGCATATCTACCTATCTTATTCAAACCTAGTAACAATGTTTATGTAGAATAATAAGTTATTTGGAGTACACTTTATAAAAAATATATAATTTTGTTTATTGAAAAAACATTCCACAAATTGCTAATGTTTATTTTGTCTTTTTTTCATTAGTAAGACTCTAAGATTCGTACCTGACAATAACAAATTGGGTTCAAACTTATATTATTTATGATTTCATTGAAAAATGATACTATTCAACGTGTAAATGCAATATTGGCCAAATATTTATATACCTTTCTCACAGACGGTTATATAGCTATTTCAATTTCTCGATGCTTCAATGACTCAAAGAAAAATTTTTTTTAAATTTTTTGCCTTGTGCAATATCCACCTATTAGTCCAGGAGCCAAATGTAATTGAACTAGTAGGTATGAGTGATTGGGAAGTAATCAAGACTGATGTTTTAATAATGGGATCATATTCGTGGAAAATGGTAATGGAGAACTTTAAGAATATACTATTAAAGGGGGTGATTATATAAATTAATATTAAAAACAAACTACTGTTAGTTGTGATACACATACTCTGTAAATAAAAATGAAAACTTCTAATATCTTGTACATTTCCATAAAAAAAGAAGAAATAAGTGGTCTAAGATTTATTCTGCTTAGCACTCCAAGTGCCTAAAAAACATTAATCAGCTTTAGCCACTACCACTGTGTCACATCTACAATTGTAGAAAAATATTTTATAGAAAATTAATAGTAGGAAAAAAAATTGGCCTTTGAAAATGCTCCCACATCTTTTTTAGTGCTTCTTACTCAGAGATGTCAAAGACAAAGGTTAAAAAAAAGCCAATAGCCATATATTAGCTCAATATAACTGTGTATACCTCTCTTCACAAGTTTTAAGAAAACAAAATCCTATGACTTTAGAAAAGTATATAAAATATTTTTTATCTTTAAAAATAAGATTTATTGAAGTATAATCTATATACAGTAAATTCACCCTTTTAAGGTGTACATTTTTATGAGTTCTGATAAATGCATCCAATTGTGTAATGACAACTACAGTCAATATACAGTGTATTTTCAACACCCCTGCAAAATTCCCTTGCACCCTTGTCCCCCCCTCCCAACCCCAGCACTTGGAAGTCATTGATTGATTTCTGTCCCAATAGCTTTGCCTTTTCCAGACTGTCATATAAATGGAATCACGTAGCATGTAGCATATTTTGTCTGCTTTTTTCACTTGGTGTAATCCTGGTTTGCTTCTTTTCATTGCTGAGTGACATTTTATTGTATGGATGAAGCACAGTTTCTTTTTTTCATTTCCCTGTCGGTGGATGTTCAAATTGTTCCTAGTTTTTGGTAATTATGAAAGAAGGTGTTATAAACATCCACATTCAGGCCTTTGTGTGAACATGTATTTTCATGTTTCCTAGGTAAATACTTGAAAGTAGAGAAGGTGGCTTAATAAGCAAAGTTTACAAGAAATTGCCAAACTTGTTTCCCCAATTGGCTCTACTTAAGAAGCTAGAACTATACGAAAGTGTATGCAGGTGAAGAAACCTAATTCTCATTAAGCACAGATTTATTTTTATTTTATATCCAATTGTAATAGGTTTAGTTAGCAGATTTTTTTAAGCCCACAATGAACTAGAAACAGTAAGCTAGAAGGCCTTAGGGGTAGTTGTTAGCAACTGGAAGCAGCCAAAAATGATATTCACTAATATGGCTATACTTACTTATTTAAAAACAAACAAACAAACAAACAAAACGGCAGGAACCTACAGGTCTGAAATTTTTTGATATGATAAATTCTATCTGCCAAGTTCCCCAACATGTCTGTATATTAGAATTACTTGGGAATATTTTAAAAGTTTCAGAGCCCAAGCTACCCCCCCAAATGAATAAATCACAAATCTGGGGGACAGCACAGACATCAGAATTTTTTTAAAACTCCTTGGATCATGGCAGTGTGTAGACAAGTTTGGAACCACACCCTAGAAGCATACAAGGATGAAATCAAAGGAGCGTGGACTTGGAGCCAGGGGACTGCCTGCATGGCTCTGGGTAAGCCCCAGCTGTCCTGGCTTCAGGGCTGTCTTCTCTATAATCAGAGGTTCCAGGTGGGTGAACTCCAAGATGCTTCTGCATTAAAATTAGATGGTTCTAGGTATCATTAGATTGGTAACGGTTATGCTTAGGAGACTCCATTTCCCAAGGAATGCTGGCTCTAAACTGAATGGTTTCCTTCAGGGACTTCTTGAAAATAATTTTGTTCACATGACATTTTTGTTCTGTATATTTAGATATATTTGTTTTCTCTTAAATGGTATTGATGTATGTTTCTAAAAACAATTCAGGCATATGATGCAGTTTTTTGATTACTGAGGGTAACTTCTTTTAATAAACCTTATTTAAATAAAACCCAAAAACTTCTAGTACTTCTCAAAAAGAATTCTTTGTATAGCAGTTGTGAAACTTCTCAGCTAATTTTAGAGCTGGTCTAAGGAGCTAAGGCATCTAGGTTATATTTTTTTAAATGTTACTCCGTTTGCCAAGTGTGTAGGAACTTGGGACACTTAGAGGGAATTCAAAGCTGAGCAGGTCCCACACAGGTCAGAGTTTTCGTGTGCTCATTTTAGTGCACCAGTGTATGTCAGTGCCGTTGTTACTGATTGGATTGTGAGAAAATTCGATATTGAAGACCCTTAGGTGTCATTTCATGAAATACTTAATTTCATGTATTTGCATATGCAAATAAACAAGAAAAAAGAAAAGGGGGCCTATGTAAACTATACACCAGATAACCTACCACTGAGAAAACTGGAATTTAAAAATGATTTTAAATTTTCAAATAAGTTTAAGACAGCATACAACCTTCTTACTAACAGAAGTCTGCTGCTTTATTAATAAATTTGCTTATAGTATTATACAATAGAACTTTCATGATGATAGAAATGCTCTATATCTGTTCTGCCCACTGTGTAGCCACTAACTACATGTGTCTATTGAGCACTTGAAATGTAGCTAATATTAGGTTGGCCAAAAAGTCCATTTAGTTTTTTCTGTAAAATAAAAGATATATTTTAAAATTTTTCACCAATAACTTTATTGATTTGGATATTCTGAGTATGTCAGCTATGTCTCGCTATTGGCTTCTAGTGGGTAGAGGGCAAGAGTGCTGCTAAACATCTTCCAATGCATAAGACAGCAAAGAGTCATTTGGCCAAAATGTCAATAGTACCAAGGAACTTCGCAAACCACTTTTTACATGTTCAATCAGTCACAACACCTTCCCCATACACTGTACAAATATTCTTTGGTGTTTCAGTTGCATTTTTATCTTTCTTGAAATAATAAAGTATAATCTTGCATATTTTCTCCCATCTTTAATATTAAAATGAATGGACAAAAATTCACCAATTTTAATAAGTTTTTAAAAAATACATGCTGATATGACAGCTGTGACAATACAATCTAAGAAAACTGTTTTGAATGAAGTTAAAGACAACTAAGTACTATTAGAGCCATTGGGTGGAAAAAACTAAATGTGCTTTTTAGCCAACCCAATACATCTGAGGAACTGAATTTTTAATTTCATTTAATTATAATTAATTCATCTTTAAATTAAAATAGCTATATATGACAAATGGCAACCACATTGGACAGTGCCAGTATATAGACTTTAAGCCACTGAATATAATATGGTCTTTATTCTTTTAAATGTCCTAATCAGGTTTTTCCCATATTCATAAGTAGATTTCAACCTGAATTCTTTTGCTCCTATAAAACAAGGTTTGAAATGCTGTTTACATGCTGTTTACACATTACTGGTTTAAATCAATAAAAGATCAGAGTTCTGTAGTTAGTTAAAGGGACATTACAAAGTTCAAAAGGTCCTCCTGAATACACTTTTTGTATTTCAATATAATGCCCAGGGATTAGAATGGGGTCTTGGAGATGATCTAACAGGAAACTGAAGGCAAAGTTGCTTGTTAGTGGCAGAATTGGTATAGTATCAATTTTTTAACAAACAAAAAATAACATAGCCCTGACTAGTGCGGCTCAGTTGGTTGGGCATCAGCCTGTAAAGCGAAGGGTCATGGGTTTAATTCCTGGTCAGGGCACATGCTTGGGTTGTGGGTTTGGTCCAGGTCGGGGTGCATACAAGAGGCAACCAATGAATGTTTCTCTTTCATAAGGATGTTTCTCTTCCTCTCTTTCTCCCTCCCTTTCCCTCTTTCTATAAACAAACAGACCAATTTAAAAAATCTTTAAAAAACTTAGAATTAACCATGTTTTGCTTCTTCATCAGAAACTTAAAAGTTTGAAAAAGTTTAAAATTTTGCATGATGTTTTCTTCAGTGTTTTTCTATTTGTACACAAAATGTCATATTTTGGAAGTTTTGCTACAAATGTGTGAATGTTAGAAGCTGAGGGCTTCCAAAATGTAGAAGGGTAGATGGTCCATTTCCAGCATGAAGCCCCATGTTACTGTCCTGCTTCTTTCACTGCAAGGCTGATGTGTTATTATGGACTAAAAGCACCTTGTTTGGTCTCCTAGGAAGTAAAATAAAGCTTCCTGTCTTAGTGTCTTCCTAAGTAGGCCATAAATTTTAAGCACTTTTTCCAGAGTTCATTTTTTTGCTAAAAACGCAGGTAGTTCAGCTTCCTAGACTTAACTACACATCAAAAAAAAAAAAGAAAAAAGAAAAGAAAAAGAAAAAGAAAAAGAAAGAAACCTCTAAAGATTTACAGTACTAGAACTCTGTGGAATGTGACTATTTTCATCTCCAATATTAAAGCAGTACTAAATAGTTTCCTAATGCCACGCAGAGTACCGTCCAGCAAGTGTTTTCTACTTGCAAATTGAACAAATAATAAAGTCACCTTAACATTTGTCTACTCACCCACCAGTTATCTTCTACTCTGATAAAATGAAATCACATATATTCAGAAGGGGGAAGCTACTCTTTTCATTCTCCCTGGAGGGATTAGGGAGTGTGTCCCCTGTTATTTTGGGCTGAGGTTTTTTTTTTTTTTAAATCCTTACCCAAGGATATGTTCATTGATTTTTAGGGAGAATAAGAGAAGAGGAGAGGGTCAGGAAGAGAGAGAGAGAAAGGGGACGGAGGAAGGGAGAAAGAGAGAGAGAGAGAGAGAGAGAGACAGACAGACAGACAGACAGACATCGATCAGTTGCCTCCCGTAAGCGCCTGGACCAGGAATTGAACCAGCAATTTAGGTATGTGTCCTGACCAGGAACTGAACCGCAACCTGCCCAGGCGAGCTGAGTTTTTATCTTGCAAGCTGGATAAATTCAGGGTTTTATTTTTATTTTTAAATATTTTTGTGAAGCCCATGTAACAGGAACTGGACCAACAAGGAGTCACAGCTGCCCTTTCAGGCTCTCAGTACAATGCCCCGGTGCGTGTCTCCTCGGACTCATGCCTACCACGGGGTTAGACTGCATGGGGATTAAAGGTGCCTCTATCTCCAGTTTCAAGAGTGCCATTTTTCCTATATCTTAATGGAGTAAAGGAGACGTTTGTAATAACGAGACTGAGCAATGTGGGTTTTCAGAAGGTGAGAAGGTCAAGTTTTAAGGTTTTTGAGCTTCCAGAATAAGTGCTGGGGCAAATCTCCCACCCCGTGGCTGTGAGAGAACACGTCGTTCTTCTCTGAGGGCTCCTGAAGCCCTGTACTGTGCGGCATGGACAGCATTGCTCAGAGCCGTCACCCACGCCACGGGGAGACCCTCGTCACAGGAACTGCAAATCTCTCACATGGTTTAACATCCACGTATATATGGATATCTTGGTAATTCTGACACCATTTACACATATATACAAGTTCTTAAGCTGTATATTGGAAGGGATGGGGTAAGACTGGAATTTCCTTTTTTCCTGCTCCCTCTCCTTCTGTCACTGGACAAGACCATGTGTGGCTTCTTGTGCTACCTCCACTCTTGACACATTACAAGAGACGCCTGATGGATACAGTGCTGTAGGTGTATTTACCTGAATGCAGAGCTTCTGGAGTGGTGTCAGTAACTTATTCAGATAAAAACCCAGCCATTTTAGACCAGTTTATGACGTATCAAATCTGGAAAGAAAAAGATTAGTGTGAGTCACTGAATATGGCCATCTTTTTTATTTTTTAATTTACAGATTAACATTACATCTTATGAATGTCTTTGAAGGGAATGAAACCATCTGGTCCCCATCAAGGACATATTTTTCCTTATATAGAGTTAGGCTGCAAAAAGGGCTATGTTATCAGGGGACCTAATCTTCCTCTGCTTCTCGACAACACCTTCCCCTATACCCAGTAGTTACACACTAGAGAATAAATAGAATATTTTTGGGAAAAATAGTGCAATTTTATTTTTAGGCAGTTATGTGGACATAACTACTAAATATAATAAATATAGTAGATGAGATTTTTTACTTATGAATCTAGTTAAACTTTGATAAATGATTATTTTAATATAAAGCTTATACAAGTGTTATTGAACCATGGCTTTAAAAATGTCATTTTAAAAGATCTTTGTAACTCAGAGAAGTAATAGCTGCATGGGATATAAATGTCAAGTTGCCGATGAGTATCATGTAAAAGTACATGTCCCCTAGCCCTCTCTAATTGTTTCTCTGGATCTACTTCCCAGAGCTACTTCCTGCTAATAGTTTCTTATATATCCTTTTAGGGCTTTAAAAAAAATGTATTTACATGCATATAAATATGTGTATCCATGTTTTTTCATTTTACATATCATACTAACACATTATTCTACTCTTTGCTTTATTACTTTTTAACTTAAGAATATGACTAGCAGAACTTTCTAAATCAGTATATGTAAATATACCTCATTTTGATGCATATACTCATTATTGCACAATTCATTTTAGTGATAAATGATAACTTACTTAACCAGCTCACTATTAATGGACCTTAATGTTCTTTTCTTTTTTTTCAGTTTCCCTTTTAGGCTGTTTTAAAAAATTACCTCCATGATCATATGTATACATATGCATTTTTGTACTTATTTAAATATACACTGTACTTATTTGAATAATTAGAGACAAATTGTTTGTACACTCTAAGTTTTTGAAAGATACTTACAAAATGCCTTCTGTATTTATGATACCAAAAATCTGGCTTTTATCAAATCTTAATTTTTTCCCCCCTTAGCATAAGTAAAAAAGCATGTATTTGCTTTGATTTGCATTTCTTTAGTTATGAAAGAGATTGAGCTTCTTTTCACTTTTGTATTTTATGTAGTTATTCTTCTACAAGTTTGCCCAGTCATAGCTTTTGCTCATTTTTAAAATTGTTTGTTCATTGTTTCTTATTTTAAAGAGCTCATGTTATGTTAAGGAAACTGGCATTTTACATGTAATGTGTGGCAAATTGCTTTTCCAAGTTCCTGTTTATCTTCTTCTTTGGTTTATGGTGTTTTTCTACAAAGCCATTAATTTTTCTTTTTTTATGCAGCCAACTTTATCAATGTTTTTATTATGGATTTGGGGTTATTTTATGTAAGATTTTTTAAAGCTGAATAAGTTCTTTTTTAAAAAAACACACATCAACGTTACTAAGGCATTGTTGTACGGGAGAATTTTGGCATTAAAAGGATCTATTTTTAGATCCCTATTTCTTGGTGGTTTTGTTGTTATAGCAAAAGAAGTTTCCCATAAGATGATTTATCCTACAAAATATGACTATGGTGTGAATTCTTTAAAACCTTGTATGTCTCTAGTGTATCTTTATGGGGTAAAAATTAGAGACAGGGTCAGATTTATCAGTATCATTCTTCAGAGAGTTAATAATAGTGGTTGTCTAAGATCTGAAATCTAGAGTGGGCGAGGAGGAGAGTAATAGAAATTCCAAGACAAACAGAAAGTAAGAAGTATAAAAGTAATAGAGGTTTTTATTGGAAATTTTAAAAGCATGTGAAAAAAAAAGAAAAGAAAAAAGTCACTTTTGATCTTAGCCTTGATCTTAACCCTCAAGAGTGTTTAAGATTTGTTAAATATTTTTCCTAGTTTTTGTTATCTGTTCTACAAATATGTAAGCATTTAAAAATATATCAGTGATTTTACTCACAAGTTGTGCCAATATATCTAAATTATTTTCATTATAACACCAATAACCCAACTAAGACCTTAATGGCACCTTGATAAGAATCTACCAAAAATATACACACACTGGATCATACTCAGGATTTATGTTTTAGACATTGCTTTATTCACTTATGATTACCTTTCTTTGTCATTAAATATTTTAAAATATATCGTATTAAATATAATCTTTATATAAGTATATTATGGCCATATAATGTTCTATCATATAGCTTAACATAACGGGAATTTAAAAGAATAGAGATAGATTTGTGTTTTTCTCAAAAAGTTATTCTGTTAACTCAGCAGAATAAACACCTGGATGCATTCAAGAAATCATTATTTAGTGATTGCATCAGATTATTTTTCATCCATGATAAAAGTGGCTGAAATTAATTGTTGAAGATTAAAAGCTGGAGACATCATGGTATAATGCATTTTATGTGAAGTGATATAATTTGATTTGAAAGAGATTATTAAAACTGGGCTAATGGAACATTCTTGTTCTAGTGGTATAACATGTAAATTTAAAATCTTGTAAAATGCGGACTTCCGGCCAAGATGGAGGCTTAGACGGACACGCTAGGTCTCCCTCTACAACTATAGTGGAATACAACTACTTCAAAACAAAGGATAACTAGAAATTCCAGAAAATAAAGCTACACGGAAGCCCAACATATGAAGTTATAAACCAGCGGTGCCATTTGGGCAGGTAAGAGTTAAAGAAGGCAAAGCTGCTTGCGGAGCGGCGGGGCGGGGCGGCGAAAAATCCTGGAGGCACTCAAGCCCCTGGCAGTGCGCGACCCCGGCGCCGGGGAGAGCGGCCGCCGCATCGCCTTGAACAGTGAGGCCCAGGGGGGCGGGAGGACGGATCCCGGTCTCCTAGCTGAATAACTGTGTGAATCCATCTTGGACCCCCGCCCCCAAAGAAAGCACCACAGGGCTGCGAAATAGGTCGCGCGCCTGCCGGTCGCTGATTTGTGACGCGTACGCAGGCACTGCCCCCTGCTCCCGACAGCCAGCCCAGGAAAACAAAACGCATCTGTCAAAATGAGGCAGGCAACTTTAGAAATACCGGTAACACAACTCACCAGACAGCAGATAGAGAACCTGACAGATGAACAGATAAGAAACCTGTCAGAGGCTCAGTTCTGGGCCATTGTTATCAGGTGGCTTACAGAATTCACAAAAGAGCAGGAAAAAGATATGAAAGAAGCGAAAAACTTTCATAACGAAAGGAACAAAACCACATATGAGACAGATGGTGAGGAATCCAGAGTCCATTTCAACAAACTGGAATATGGAGAAGAAACTAGCAGTCAACCAATGCAGCGAGAGGAAATGGGAAGCAACAATGAGAGGATCAGAAACCTCTGGGACAGCTATAAAAGGCCCAACATAAGAATCATTGGTTTGCCAGAGAATGAGGAAGATGAACTAGAACTTGAAAAATTGAGTGAAAATATAATAAAGGAGAACTTCCCAGACTTGGGGAAGGGAATAGACTTGCAGGTCCAAGAAGCAAGGAGAGTTCCCAAGAGACTGGACCCAGCGAGAACCACTCCAAGACACATTATAATCAAAATGTCAAAAATTAAAGATAAAGAGAGAATCTTAAAAGCAGCAAGAGAGAAGAAAAGAATTATGTACAAAGGGGTCCCAATTAGACTATCAGCTGACTTCTCAAGGGAAACCCTACAGACAAGAAGGAACTGGCAAGAAATATTCAAAGTAATGAAAATCCAAAACCTACAACCACGAATACTCTATCCAGCGAAATTGTCATTCAGAATAGAAGGACAGAGAAAGTGTTTCCAGGACAAAATAAAACTGAAAGAGTTCATTAGATCCAAACCACTGTTATATGAGAAGTTAAAGGGACTGGTTTAAAAAACAGAAGCTAGGGAGATGAAACAAAGGCAAACGAAACAGGCAACGAGAGTGGAAAAGGAACTGTGGGTAAGGGAAATATAGTGGGGGGAGGTCAACAGGGAGGGGGAGTGGGGAGAGGGAGGGAGATGATATAGGAATTGGAGATCATGGTAGGAGGGAATGGAATAGATGGAGAGAGGTTGGGAGGAACTGTAAGCACAACTAATGGACATAATCTAAAAGGGGGGGACAACTGGAGGGAGGGGGCCACCGGGTGGAGGGGAGCAGAGGGAAGGGAAAGTGGCACAAATGTAATATTTTAATCAATAAAACACATTAAATCTTAAAAAAAAAAAAAAAAAAAAATCTTGTAAAATGCATTCGAATTGGATTACAGGTAGAATTTGAGTCAAAAAGTGAAGAAAGTATATGTGATGATAAACTTGTAAATATTTGAAGTTTAGTAGAATTGCTGTGAGATTTTTTTTCAATTTATTTAGGAAAAAAGCTGCTGCATATCATATTCAGCTACAGTCACAAATATTTGGGCTTAGTGAAACTAGCAGGATTCTAAAGTCATAAGAGGATTACTAGCATTTTATAATTTATTAGTAGTAAGAAACACTACCTGATGCGTTCGGATGCTCCTGGGCACTACTTTCCCTTGACTTTGACAACCAGTACCTTAAAGTTAGGTGATTTACTTTTACTGCCGCCTGTATATCTAAAGATCTAGATCCAAGAAGCTAGTGTAATTCTGTCTCCTGATGATTTGTCCCTTTATTACTGAGAAAATTGTGTCTGCTCAGTCCCAATGACACGTTTCACCTCTCAAATATGATCACAAGGAACCCAGAGTCACCTCAGCCTTTTGAGCAATATTAGTGAGCACCTGTCAAAACAACAGACATTGGGTCAGATCCGGCTGACAGCTGTCAGAGAATCTATGTGCTCTGGGAGAAAGCGTTCAGAGACCAAAACATTTGTATAATCATTGGCTTAAAATAAATTACTACTTACTTGCAGGTGACTGGTTAGTAACCATATTCAACTACAGTTTTGTAAATAATTGATTATATATAAATGTTTATTTTAAAAGCCAAAAGTATGATATATAATTTGAGTTGGAATGAACAGTTTATGCATGTAAGGAATGACTTGTTCAATTCAAAAGAGAACTTTTTTTATACCATCAGAACACCAAAAGGTAAAAACAGTAAACTTTAGTTAAGGTATGGGAAAAACTAGAGATATAAAAGCTTAAGGTTTAAATAATGGGCTGGCATAGTTTTAGTATTTATTTCTCAACTAAAGAAGGAATTTCTCGAATTCTTCATTATTGTACTTAAATATAAGATGACAGGCAAATGTTATAACTAAAATGGAACAGATCTTCTTTTTTCCATGAGGGAAATAGAACCTGATTTCAAATTATAACTTTAAATAAATTCTTGAATAATTCGTTGGCCTCAAGAAGCAGGCAGCCTAGTGTAGAGCAGACAGTGAGGTGGCGGCTAAGAGTACAGGAATCAGAATTCCTGTGATTAAAACTTTACCAGTTACTGCATTTGGGTAAGCTACTTACCTCCTTATTACTCAGCATCCTAATCTACAAAGTGAGGATAAAGCAGTGAATATCTAATAGAGATGTTGTGAGGATTAAATAAAACCTGTTTAAAGGCTGAACATTGTGTTTGACTCATTATATGTGCTATTGGCTTTATTTAAAATATTTATTTAAAGGCCAAGAAAATAACCTCTGGGTAATCATTCTGAACAAGGCATAGGTTGTTGTGCTTCTCTAACTTTAATGTACATTTGAATCACCTGGGAATCTTGTTAAAATGCAGATTCTTATTCAGTAGGTTCAGGTGGGGACTGAGATTCTGTATCTTTAACAAGCCCCTAGGTGATGTCCATGATGCTGATCTGTGGACCTTGATACCTGAGCTAATTGTGGATGGTTGCTCTGAATTTCTGATCCAGTGGGGGAAAGGACAGAAAGAAAAGTGCAGACAACATGTATTAGATTTAAAACACTCCCCAGGTGATTATAATATGCTTGCCTTACTTGTTCCCTAACATCTTAAAAACTACCAACTTGGTATGTCAACCTTTTACTCATTTTCATTTCTCTTTTTCTCAGTCTTTACTTGAGCCTTCCCATTATAGCATTAGACTAAAAAATGGTATTAATACTTAGCTCCCCAATTAGTAGACTAAAGCATCAATTTTAAATCATTGTACTATACCAGAATAATATACTTTAATGAGATTAGAAAAATGGTTTATAGTATTTCTCTTCTAAAATATAGGAGTATGAAAATGTATTTAACATTTTAGCTGTAGCAGAAAACAATGAAACTACAAAGAGGCAAGTTACTTGTGGAATATTTAGTAACAGAATACAAGGAGGCATAGGATGTGGTCCATGCTATTGAAGGAATTATATTATGTAATCCCACGAGGAGTGAAAAGCTGTTGTGGTTATTGTGGAAGTGGCCGGAATCAAACAATGTGACTACATTAGACATTCTACCTGGTCTGAGAGTTGTTTTTAAATGGCTTCCCACCCCAGTGGCACTGAGATTATTAGAGAAACCCTATCTAAATATGTACTTAGCTTGACCAACATTTTCCTAGGACAAAGATCATTTTCTATTTTGCTGTGTCCTCAGGGCTTAATACCACTTAGATTCACAGTATTCCCTCTATAAATATCTTAAACTATTGTTGATGCTATAGTTGATATATTTCATAGATCTAAGTCCTCATTTTCCAAGAGGAGTTTGATGAATATAAAATGGGAAATATCTAAAGAAAACTTAGAGAGCAAATTAGCAATCATAAACTCTCTTGAAGAGTGTATACTATATGTGTAATTCTCTAATATTCTTACTCTAAAGTTAACCATTCAAAGTACTTAAATCCATTGACCTAAATAAGATTTTAACATCATTTACTGAAGAATAAAGCAGCTTACATATATATAAAATGAACAAGGAATCACATAAAAGTTGACTCAAACTGAATGGTTATCAATTCTATGATTTGAAATTTTAAGTACATTTAGAGTTGGGACTTGAAGTATGAAGGCACAATGAGATTATGGAGGAAAAAAAAAAGCATACCCATTTCTTACACATTTTCCAAACTTATAAATGTTAGAAAATTAAACGTGAGACTAGCAACACAATTTAAAGTATTCTTGGGTATAGCAAGGAAACTAATAAGAACTAGCCAATTCTAGGTATTTGTTTCTACTTAAGACATTTATATGATGCATCTATTTTAGAAACCAAACAAACAAAAGACAAAAGAAATCTTCTAAATTGAGCTATTAGAATAATGTAAAATAAAGCAAACATACATTATTTATAGTATATAGCGAATTCTTTGTCAGTGAAATATCTTGAAAGACTATTCTGGTTTTCATACTTGAGGGAATTTTTCCCCTGTGGCCATCTACTATAAAGAGAATCAAAATCAAATAGCAAAACTTTAATGTGAATACAACCCAAGGTAAAAGCAAGATTCACTTGTCATTTCCATGACTATTCTAAACATATACTTTGTTTTCTATTTTCAATTGTCAAATTCGTCATTAAAATAATCACTAACTAATGGTACATCTGGCAAATTTATAGCTCTTTATATATATTTTTACTGTGATTGAAACATTATATTTTAGAGCTTTAATAAGATAACAGTACTCACTTGCCTGATCAGTTCAACATTAACTTAATTCCCTTTAGATACTACTTGATTTAAGATGGCTTTATATATTCAGTCATTGAAAAGTTGATATTTGGTAGAAAAAATTCATGTCATGAGTAAAATAGAAAGTATAAAGTGAATGCAAAATTTAGACTGGAAATGAAATAAAATTTACTTTTGCTTATGGGAATTTTAGCAGACTTTTAATAGACACCTACGTGAAACGAAATACAAACCACGTAATCCTATGGCTTTAGGTAATTTTGAAAGAGAAATCTATTTGAAGAAAAATAATAAGCATTTTCCAAAGGCGAAAGTTTAAAAGTTGATATTTGTGTGCAGAATAAGGGAGAAAATCATTCCTAACCCGGCCTTGGACATTTTGTCATATTTTGTTGCTCTGGCTCTGTATTTCTTTATTGCCACAGTGTGTCTTCAAGACAGCATTTTAATCTTCATAGCACTTGGGTTTGCTTTAAAGTTCTAAATAAAATTCTTAATTTGCTAACCTACTTGGGAAACTTCTGACATTCCTTAGTCATGACTGAGTGGGAAAAGAACTAGGTACACTAATGAGCATAAGGAGAAAGGCTGGGAGCCTGCATTGGGCAGCCCAAACACGTTAAGTGTGATGGGACTCAATCTTGGTCCCTATAACAAATTTGAAAGCAAAATACAGCAACTCTCAGGCAGCTGCCTGAAAAAGACACCATGACAGCACAGACAAAACTGTAGTAGGAGACATGTATCATGCATTTAAACTATGAGTTTTAAATGGTATTTTACCTTGCCTTTGGGTAAGCGGCAAATTAAATTTTCTTTCATTATTTTCCCTCTAGCACAAGGCAAATAATCAGTCATAGTAATAACAACAACAGTTTAAACAGCAAAAAAAAAAAAAAAAAAAAAAAAAAAATCATAAACACACATACAATTCTTACCTCAAACTAGAAAAACACCCCAAATAAGAAAATAAGTCACAGTTCTGTCCTTTTTGAACACTGAACTGGGCAGTTCAAGAGTGACAGGAAAGATTTAAGCCCAGAGCTCTTGAGATGTGGAGCACTGCTGAAGCAACAATGACTTAGAGACACTTTCTAAATCTCAAAGATGAGTCTTCTTTGGCATCAGGGGAACCAGTGGAAGAAAAGCAGTTTTCTTCTGAGTTGGATGATGGAGCAGTTGATTCGTTTTAAGGTCAAAGAAGAGTCGAACCAGAAATCAAGGCCGTGTGACGGGCGCAAAGACCAATGATGTCAGGACAAAAAGGAAACGACAGAGTATACAGCAGACTTAACACTAATATTAACAAACCTTGAGCAAACGTTGAGACCTAGCAGCTTGGGGCCACTCCCTGATTTTCAGGTCACGTTATAGGAACTGCCAGCCATAAGTTGTGCGTTAGACACTTGGAGCCTGATGTGAAAAAGCTACTGATTTTCCAGAGCCAATAATTTACCAGGAGAGTTATTCTGACAGTTTGTAAAATGCCAAACATGGGCTGAAAGGGTAATTCTTTTAGACTTCTTTTCAAGCAATAATTAAGAAACAAAAGGAATAAAAAAATTCTATTACTAAAGAGAAGTTTATGGGCAGGGACTTGGGGTTCAGAGCTGTGAAATAACTTTCCAAATAGCACACAGCTAGTTATGTGGGAGTCTCTTCCCTGTTTCTTAGGCTTTCCTGCCCCTGCACTCTCTGCCAGGAACGGTGGTGGGATCCACCACACTCAAGGAGGGATTGTCCATGGAAGCCATTAGAACTAAGGAAACACTACAAGAGACAAGGGAAACAGGTGATTTCTTTTTTAGAGAAGGCTTATAAGGCGGTTATAGCTTATGCTAAGGGGAATAAATGCCTGGAGACCCAGGTTCCTCAAGTGGTAAGAACCACCAAGAGAAGCATGCTGGGGATGAGGCACCTTCAGGAGGAGATCTAAGTTGTTCTGCAGAATTATAAACATGAAACAGCAAGGTGCCAGATTTCTTGCCTCCTTTACTGTTCCTTTCTCCTTCTGGAATGACACTAGAAATAAATGCAGCCAAATCCCAAAAGTACTTCCATAAGGGAGAGCACCCAGACTTTCGCCAAGAGAGAGGGCTCTGAAGTGTGGTAGTGGGTCTTGATACATATGACGCCATCAGCAAACCAAGATTTGGTAAAGATGCCCCAGATGGATTCAATAGCCAAGTGTCTAATGCTGCCCAAAGACAATGGGGCAGGAGACACTTTGGGAAGACTGGCTGAGGTCTTCTGGAGAACTTAGCAGCTGGCACTGTGAAGAGACTGGGCTGGGGGGTTAAGAGAACTGGACAACGGGGTGCTAGACAGAGAGGTGGAGTGGAGGGAAGGAGCCAGAGAGAACTGCCTCTAAAATCCTGACTCAGTTACAAATATACACTGGCCAAAGCTGTGGAGATTAGGGTGTGGAGACGCCGAGGCTTCTCCCTTCCCCAATTTGGTGAATTAAGGGGCACCTGAAGGTGGGAAAGTTTGTCCCTGGAGGGAGCAGGGTCAGTGCCAAGGATTCACCAGTAAGATTTGCAGGAAGGGGGAGGGAAGATGAACAGGGTCAGGGCATCGCTTGGGAACCAGAAGGAGAGTACAGGGACCCTTGTAATTTCACCTTAGACGTAGCATAACTTTGATATAAATGAACGCCCAGCAGTCATACTGACTTCCGCTCAGGTCACGGTTAAAAGGCAGGAGTTGGCTAAAAGCCTCAGGAAGAAAGTTTACTTGGTTTCATCCCATTTTGCAGATTTCTTACTTCTTCTCGGAAGTGTTTGGTTAAAACGGGTTGAAATTTGGGGGTCAGGCGGTAAACAAGCTCAAACTGTACCCTCCCAACTCAGATGTGCCCCTCACCTGATATGGGGAAGGGCGGCCAGCTCTGGGTGGGCGCCGACCCGTACTATGCTTGCTCTCCGTGGTCCTTGAGCCTCCTAGCACAGCGCCCGCAATTAGGGCACTTTGATATGACACAGACCAACCCCGCCCCACCGCCCCCAAGCCTGTCCCGCAGTTGGCACCCACTCACCCGCGCCTGGGGAGCTGAGCGCACGTCGGGCTGCGCGCGGGCGGCGCTGGTGCGGGGCTTTCCCCTGGCACCTCGGCGTCCGGGCTACACTTGGGTCCGTCGGGCTGCTCCGCACCAATCGCAGCGGCGGTCTGGGTAAGCTGCTAGCCGGGTGCCCGCTCAAGCGCTCGGTCGCCGACGCTTGGGGCTCGAGCTGACAGACGCTGGAATCTTCCGGGATGAGACAGCTCCGAATTTATAGGGTGGGGCGTTGCTGCGCCTTGAGTTCCCGGGGGGAGGCTCAGTTTTGCATTCACTCCTCCTCCGCCCCGCCCCTGGGAGACCCTCTTGGCCCAACCCACTTCTCCAGAGGCTGAAGGAAGAGGTATGTCACTGTCATCCCCAGTGTCACCTATTATATTTGTGCCCACCTGGCCCAGAATCCGCATCCGGGAAAGGTTGAGAAGTGGAAGATGCACGAGAGATGGGGGTATAAGAGCAGCTGTTCACGCCGAGATTAATATTATTCTAGTAAAACAACAAAAAACAACAACACACAAACAAACAACAAACAAACAACAAAAAAACTTGGAAAACTTCTCAGACTGCATTAGGGAACCTCTTTCTTTTTCCTGTAACTCAAACTTTGGCATTACCGTTGTGGACCACAGATCCAGCCCAAAGATTAAGAATTACAGAGTGAAAGGGTGGGATTTTTTTCTCCTATTGACCATGCTATAAGAATTGAGTTTTTTAAAAATATAAAAGTAGAAAAGTTAAGAAACAAAGTATGACCAAATATTTAAGGAAGAATTAATAAAAATTCTCCATAAACGTTTTTTTCAGTTTTGTCTTGAAATTTAATTAGAGATAATTAATCTATTACAGTAGAGAATTTGGATAAAGTAAAAATAGTTGTTCAAACTTTTTATTTGCTCTGATCTAGCAGCTTTCATTTCTCTTAAAATTCCCAAAATAGTCTTTCTCAAATCCCGTATCTTGACTGACCAGATTAAAAATAAAGACTCATGGAACTTAGTCTACTTTTTAAGAAGCTCAATCACACTTACAGGAAATTTATTTAGTGCACAATTCTTTTCTCATTTCTTCTCACATAAATGATATGGCTTTACTGGTATGGCTGACATTCTATTTCTTCACCTCACTTCTCTCAAATCAGAGGATCTGTCATCACAAGTAAGAACCCAACACACAAGATGGAAAGTAGGAGCAGGAGTAAGTGGCCCCTACTCAATATTCAAATGTCCCCTTCACTAGCTCCTGGGTTCTTTCCACCTCCCAACCACCCTACACATAGGAAATCTGACTTACCATAGAAAATTGCAACCCTCTTACATTCAGAGTATTTGTGAAACTTAATTGTGTAGCCGAAAGCAGGTCTGGCTGCCTGCCGCTACGAAAGCCAGTACTTGAGAGGCAGGTGCTGTTATAAAGGGAAATGGTTTATTTGCAGCTGCCCACCATCTGGAAAATGGGGACTTAGGTCACAAAGCCCATCTTTCTGGGGAGTTGGTGGACTCATGCCACAGAGCCCATCTCCTGGGAAAATAGGGGACTCATGTCTCAAAGTCAATCTCCACCTCTCAGTGTAGGCAGGGGTTTTTATAAGGAAGGAGAGGGGAGGAGAACGAAGAGGTCAAGAGGTGGGGGTTGCAAAGTTCTCTACTCGCAGAGGAGCACAGTCCATTCTGATAAGGTAAGTGATGGTCCCATGTGCATCACCCTGGTTTAGTCATGCTGGCTTCACATCATCTCAGCTTCAGGTCATCCTGGCTCCACAGTTGAAGATCAGCAAATCTCCAGGAGCTGGGACGCCTGAAGGTCAGAGTCTATATCTTTTGAAGTTAGTTCCTAGGCTTCTTATACAAACATGCTGTTCATCTACAAGATACATATTAGTCAGAGTTAGCACTTAGAGAAACAATGTCAAAAAAATGGTGGGGTGAGTTATAATTTCCCATCATTATAATTTTCCACTGTTACAACTGCACAAGTTTTGGTGAAAATTAATGTGGAAATGCCCAAATTATTATATGGCTTTACATAAAACAATCTAGCTGATATGTTTAAATATAGTTTTAATTTTTGTAGAAAATGGAAGCCACTGATCAACAGGTTCTCAAAAAGGCTTCTTGCACAGGAATTTTGGAGTCTCCTGCTCCTACTCTATCAAAAATGCAGTGCAATATCACAGAAGGAACACTAGACTGTGAATGAGAGGAATGAGGTTCTGACCTCAGTGTTTTCAGACTTCAGTTTCCTCATCTGTTACAGGCTACCTATAAGTACCCATTGTGACCTTCCTCATTTTTACCTCAAGTTCTTCCTATCTGCTTCTGATTTTTTGTTTAATCACTGCACTAACCAAAGACACAATTTATACTTGAAGGTGCCTGATGAGTTTCTGATTCTACTTTCAGACAGAGGAAGGACAGAAATGCAGTGATGTCAGGGCGAGCAACTTAAGAGGCTTATGGCCCATCTTCCCCCATCCTGGCAGTGACCTCTATGGAGGAAGGGACCACTACTGGATCTGAGGGCTATGAATCAGACCTGCCATAGTTATGCAAAAGCAGTGAGGCCCAGAGCCCCCCAAATTACTGTATATTACTGTGCAGTTAGTCCCTGGCTGGTTTGGCTCAGTGGATTGAGTGTCGGCCTGCGAGCTAAGTGTCGCTGGTTCGATCTTCCAGTCAGGGTACATCAGAGAAGGAAAACTCTGACTCCAAAAAACCTCCGCTGCTTTGCGGCATACCTCTTCAGGGGAAAGGCTAAGGGAGTAAACCCTGACAGAAAATCCGGAGCCGGAGTCCTTAAGGTGGTTTGACGTTGTAGTCAACACCGGCAACTCCTGCGGCGCACCTGAAGCCAAGCTGTATTGACTCCGTCTTTCCCTTGGACCCTTCAGCTGCGAAGAGAGGGGGGGTCTGCTGCATGGGCAACAGCAGACCCTCCATATCACCCCGCCCAGGCTCTGTAGCTTCAGCTTCACTGGAGAGGACACTCCAGCGTCATCGCAAGATGTCGATTCAACACGGGAGGAGACAGATACCGTGTCACTCCTGAGTCAGACTGCACAGCCATTCTCGGCGGTGCAGATAGACTCTTAAAAAGCTACACCATTGTCTCTCGAGACGGACGGCTGCCGACGACGACTGTGCAGTTGTTAGTTTAAGGCTTTAATATTTTTTCTTTCAATTTTTATTAATTCAGCAAACACTAAGCTCCTACTATGTGCATAAGAGAGCTCAGTGAATGTTAAATGAAAGGAAAATACTCTGAAACTCAGATGTCACCCCAGCACTACAAAAAATATATATAAATCTTCGTGTTCTCCCCTTCTCCATTCTTGGCCCGACCTCTGCTCACATACCAGGCCCTACATGCTGTCCTGAACAAGTCTTTAAGCACAGCATTACATGGTCTGTGCCTAATGCAAATGTCCGTTTCACTAAGAGGTAGAGTCTTTGGCTTTATGTGAGACCAGGTCACAATGATGATGCCTGCTATGGAGAAGACAAGACCTCCAAGTCCAGTGATGCCAAATTTGGACTTATAGATCCCCAGCTGGGCCAAGGATTCAGGATATCAGAGGTTCTTCACTGTGTTCAGAAGCAAAGGAGGATTCTTACTCAGAGACTGGAATGAATAGGAGAAACAACTGGAGCCATTCTGTTTCCTTATCAGAAACGCTGTAACCTAGAGGATCCTGGGAGGGAGAATTCTCTCTCTTTTCTCAATCCTGTGTGACTCGTTCCATTTGCAGGGAGATTTCACACAAATCCCCTCATCCCTTGACCAGGCTCAGTGGGAGAGAATAGTAGTAATGGCATGTGGCCCATATTTGACTTTTCTCTTTGTTAATGCCGGAGGCAGTCCCTATGCTCCTTACCCAGAGGACGGTGTGACAGATGAAATAAACCACATGGTTCAGGTTGACAAATGTCAGGCATAAACGGAGCACCAGGACCATGGCATGAATGTTCTACTGAGGAGCCTGTACAGCGTATAACAAATTACCTAGTCTGAATCATTTACAGCCAGTGCTCACACTAGACTCCAGTGTCTAGAGCTTCATAACCATTTTATCTTTGTCACCTTTAGGCTTTAGCAAATCCCTAAGCAACATGCATGTATACTGAGTGGCTCTGAAGAGCCAGTCATGGCCCTGGGTCAGTCTGGTTGGTGAACCAGGTGAAGGCCTCCATGGCACCCAGCCCATGGCCTAATCTCGCACCTGCTTGGTTAGGGGCACCAATGAGTTCCTGCTTGAGGGTGAGCCTCTGGCCACTGGAGGGGATAGGTCTCAGCCCACAGGGAGGATGCACGTCCATAAACTCTTTCTTAAAATAAAAGAGAAAGTATCATTTCTAAGTCATGTTGTCAGTCCAATGTTACCCTCAGGAGAAAATCAAACCACATGCAAATATTTCTTATGAATATATATAAAAGTCCTCAACAAAATGATAGAAAATCAATCCAGTTACATATAAAAAGGATTATATACCATCACCAGGTGATATTTTTCATAGGAATGCAAAATTTTTACCAAAAATCAATTGGTGTAATACACCATTTCAACAGAACCAAGGGCAAAAAACCACAGAATCATCTCAATAAATCAGAACAAATATTTGACAAAATCCCACACCCTTTCATAATAAAAGCTCTCAAGAAACTGTGAAGTCTATGAAAAACTTACTAACATCACACTTAATGTTGGAAGACATAGTTTCTGGATCTCTGATCAGGAACAAAGCAAACATGTCAGCTCTCCGCACCTCTATTCAACATTGTACTAGAGATTCTAGTCAAGGCAATCAGATAAGAAAAAGAAATTAAAGGCATCCAGGTTAGAGAAGAATTAAAAGTTTTTCTATTCGCAAATGACATGATATTGTATTTAGAAAATCCTAAGGAATTAATTTAAAAGCTCTTATAACTAATGAACCAGTTCAGCAAGGCTTTAGGATATAAAAGGTCAGCTCAAAAAATCAGTTGCATTTCTACATACCAGCAATGAACAGTCCAAAAATAAAGTTAAGAAAAAACTACACTAACCATAGTTCAAAAGAATAAAATACCTAGGAGTCAATTTAACAAAAAGTGTGTAAAACTTATATCTAAAAACCATAAAACATTATTCAAATAAATTAGACCAAATGAATGGAATGACATTCCATGTTCATGGATTGAAAGGCTTATTATTACTAGAACAACAATAATCTCCAAATGATCATACAGATTAAACACAATCCCCATCATAATCCCAACAAGCTGTTTTCAAAAAATTAACAAGGTAATTCTAAAACTCATATAGAAGTACAAGGGACCCAGAGTAGCAAAAACAATCCTGAAAAATAACAAAATTGGAGAACTCACACTTCTGATTTCAAAATTTACTCCAAAGCTATAACAACAGAGACAGTGTGTTACTGTCATAAAGACAGATATACGCAAGATAAGTGGAATAGAATTGAGTCCAGAAATTAAACCAGCACATTATGATCAATTGATTTTTGACAAGACTACCACGATAATTCAATAGAAATGAGTAGTCTTTTTAACAAATAATACTGGCCTGGATATTCCCATGCAAAAGAATGAAGTTGTATCTCTTACAATACCATAAACAAAAATTAACTCAAAATAGATTATAGATGTTTTCTCCTGAAAAAAAAGGATCATAGACTTAAATGTAAGAGGTAAAATGATAAAACAATAGTAAACATGGAAGTAAACCTGTATAAGTCTGGGTTGTTTAAAAAAATTGTAATATATCTGAAATAGAACTTATCCATTGAGAGTAATGTAGAAGGATATTTAATATGGATAATGTTCATGATATGTAAATTAGTGAAAATCAGTTTATGGAACAATGTGTATACTCTTATTTAAAATATCTGAAACATAGACACAAATATGCACATACACATGCATGCACATAGAAAAATTAGATGTATAGTCACTGAAATGCATGCAGGGGTTATTTCTGAATTTAATAATTATGGGTATTTTAAAATTGTGTTTTCTTTTTATGCTTGTCTATATTATCCAAATTTTATATAACAGTTACAGCACTATAAAAAAAAATAGCAGAATGAACAAGAAGGCAGGGAAGTTAGCACAGGAACGTTTGAAGAACAAGGGATATCAGACGCACGATTTGTGGACAGTTTTTGCAGGCACTAAACTGAAGCCCAATGACTTCTACCCTGTGAGTGTGACTATGCTTGTACTGTTTTTGAAAATAAAACATAGTATGGTTTTATGGGAAGAGATGTTAACTAGGAGTTCAGAGACCTGGAGTCCATTTTCTGTTCTCTCAGGAGGCAACAGTGGAGCTTGGCCAAGCTATTATAGTTGACATCTGGATCTTTCCTTAAAATAAGGAAATATCCTCTTTCTTAGTTGTGTGAACTTGGGAAGGTTATTTAACCGCCTATGCTTAAGTTTACTCATCAGCAAAATGTGGGAACTAATAGCACCTAATTCAGTGTGAATGAGGATTGCATGTATTAATACATGTAAAGCAAATGGAGAGTGCCTGGTCTGTAGTTAATGCTCAATAAGTGTTAGCTTTTTAAATTAACCCTGATAATTCTAAATATTATGTTGTGCAAATATTCAGATACAGAGTCACTAGTCTAAGAAATCCTAAGGGATCTATCTTACTCAATATACTTAACCAAAATTAATATCCTGCTTTAAGCAGTTTTATAGGAATATAGAGAAAGAGATTACTATGACAACAAAACAGCACTGTTGAACATTCTTGACTGGGGCATATAGATAGCCTCATTAATTATAACCAAGTTTTACAGTGCTATGTATTATAATGAAGGTCTACATCTCAGGTAATTTATTTCCATTGTTTGTAAAGTGAACTGCCAGAAATGAGTATGTAGAGTGAGTAAAAACTGCTTTACCATTATTATTTTTATCTTTTACAAATGTAACCGCTTAAAAAAACAGAATTATAAACTTTGTAGATTATTAATCAGGCAAGGTTTCAATTATTTCTTGTCACCTTCATTTATAAAGGTGGAGAAGGAATGTTTGCCAGGTTTGTACCTCACCAGAGCATAAAGCTGTTATCCAATAAGTTGGTGAATATAATAAAATGTATAAAGGCTAGGAAGAATCTAAAAATTTAAATATATTATTCTAAGTCACATTTTGCTTTAACTGTGAGTTAAACATTTAAAAATTAAGTGTTCATGAAGAAAGAAGAGAAAACTAATTGGAATAAAGCTCTTAACTTTAGAGATGAAGTCAGATGTAGTAAATTGAAGATAGATCAATTTAATGTTGAATTAATTTAACTTTCTAACTTTCTTAACTATATTCACCAACAAAAATGTTGTTAAATGATAGGAAAGAATAAAAAAAAACCACACAATTAAATTACCAACAGGAGAGTTATAATGTGTGACTTTTAAATCTATGAACATGATCTCTAATAATCCTTGAATTATTGTTAATATATCATGCTCTGTACAGTGGAACTGACATACATAAGAATTATATCAATTTCTTAAATATTTAACTTTAAAGGAATAAAATTTTATATAATAAATGCTAAAAAATGAAGGTGCTGAGAAATGAAGTATATGGAAATACCAAGGTGAGTATTTAGGATGAAAAATTAATATATATTTTGACACATATAGAGAGCTTAACAGACCTTCAGGTTAAACATTCTAGAAAAATGCAAAGTTTTGCAAAATTTTGTTTGAATTTAACTGGCCGAAGAAAGATGAGATGAGGCTGTTGCAATTTTAGTTAAATTTCCATTATCTTCAGAATACAATCCAAATATTTTCTACCATATTTCTTATTTTGGTTCTGTTTTGGTGGATGACTCCTTCTTTACCATCAGAAAGTTCATTCACAATTCACACAACCATGCTGGCCCTCCTTTACCTACTATAGAGGTCATGGTATCAGGCTGTTGACTTGGCTTATGCTTCTCCGTGGCACCTGGCCACCTAGAGAATGCTCCTGCTGGCCCAGGGCACACTCCCACCTGCTGACTGAGCTGCATGATTCCTGGTCAAAGCAGGGGATTCTTCCCTAATCAGTGAAAACTTGTCTGATTTGAGCTCCTTTAGGCTGGAGAGAACTTGTAATGAATAAAGCTTCCTGTGGTCCATTTAGAATATTTAACTTGACCCTGTGGGCCAAATGCTTCCTTACATATATGGTAAAGAAATTATTTTTTCAAAAAGCAAAACTTGATGCAGCCTCTCAATTGCTAACAGCTATCATCTTATCAGGATTTTATATACACTAGTTTTCATGTTGGAGGTGTTCACATAGACAGCCTGAGTAAACAGTCCATGTTTGGCTGGCTTGAAAATCACTTATTAGCAAGATTTGAGCAATTGTTTGTTGGCAAATGGAGTAAGAGTATTGAAGTAATACCATTGGAACTCATATACACCACTGGGGGTCCTATGGTAAAGGTGTGGCCAGGTTGAAGGTATCTTTTTAATAGCAACTTTTAAAATTTAATTGTTGTCTTTATATTAACCAAAATTAATTTTATATGTATTCTTATAGGATTCTCTTAACTAAAACACTTTTTTTCACATGTCTATGGGCACAATTTGAAGAAGACAGATTTGGGTTCTTTTGGCTGACTCTGCTTATACTCACACCTCCTGTCTGGTTTGTCTTCTGTGATCTTTCTAGATGAACTCATGCTGCTGGTTGCTCATTAAGTTGTTCTTGCATAAGTACTTCCTGATCATTTCTATTATTATTTTTTCTTATTCTTTCCTAGTATTGATGTTAACTGCTTGATAATTTCCTGGATCTCCCCTTTGGCACATCTTAAATATTAGAAAGTTATTATTATAATTATCTCATTGAACCTTTCCACAGCTCATCCATCATTTTCTATTTCTGTATGTTTATGACTTGAAGATCTACAGGATATAAATTTATTATTCATATAAAACAAATATCTTGAAGATAATAGTCTCAAATATTTCTTAGGAAAAAGATGATTTATCTTTTACTAAAATATACTTTGAGCATACAAAAATGAGATGCAAAATCAGCATATAAAAATCAAACATAACAGTTAAGTATGTCTTTAATGGAAAATTATTTGGCTCTTCTTGAATTAAAAAATGTAAGAGCTAATTACTAAAATTAATTACTTAAAATACAAAATACTATTTTATTCATACTATTTATCCATGAACAACATATGTTGTCTCTTTTAATATGTTTTTTTTACTTTTTGATTTTTTTCATATATTGCTTATTATTATAGTGTGGATATAAGCCAGTTTTTGGCCTTTAGTTCTAGAAGAAACATAATTAATCAAAGCACCTATAATGACTCCTGGATTAGGCCCAGGGCATCAATAGGACACAGTCTCTGAATATATGATGTTGACAATCTAGTGAGGTAAAAATAGGAAGAATGTATAATATTGTGTTTAAATACTAGAGGTTGCTGAGAGAATATAAAGAAGCCCAGAATTAACTCTGATATCTACAAGTTGGGGAAAGTATCCACACAAGAGAAAGTATTTGAACCTTGCCTTGAAGGTTGGGGTATTCTATACAGAGGTCACTATGACAGTGTGCCTTTTACAATATGGAAAAAAGGGAAGTGCAGTGCTACTTTGTTTAATCTTGATCTGTTTTGCTGAATTGGAATCCCCTGTATGCTGGGCTTATTCACCAATAATCTGGCATAATTCTGGCACATAGTATATGCTCAATAAATATTTGTTGAAGGAATTAATGGGTAAGGCAAGGACAAGACTGTAAAAGACCAGGTTCAGGTGTTTGGATGTATTTTGTGGGCAATCAGAGTCACAGCGGTCAATAAGCAGGGAGTGCTCTGATCTCCTTTGCTATGTAGGATGATGAAAAGCAATTCTAATGGAAATGTAGAGGATAGATCCAAATAGGACCAAGCTGTGAGTCCACTGAGTTAGAAATTTGGAAGATTAGTTAAAAATTCCGGAAGAGAAATGAAGAGAACTTAAAATGGTGACTGTGGATGGTGGGACAAGCTTCCAAAAAGCAGTGGAAAGGATTCATTGACTAGTTGGACATGAAGGGTGAGAAAGAGGTAGAAAGGAAAGATGAGATTTTTGCACTGGGAGGTAGGTGGATGGTGGTGTTATTAAATGAGATGATAAATACAAAGAAGAAACATATTTTGGAGGAAAGATGAGTTTAATTTTGGATGTTCTCAGCTTGCTTTCTTGAAGGGTATCCAAATAAAGCAGGATCTGGCTGGAGTATGTAATTTTTTGAGAGTCATGAGTATGGAGATGATGCTTGAAGCTATGAGAGAAAATGAGGTTTACAAGAAAGAGTAGAAAAGAGAAGGATAAAATGAAGATGAAATATTGGGAACACATTTCTATGGGATAGACAAGGGGGGGAAAGAGTCAAAAGACAGAAGAACTAACATTGATTTGAACACAAACCTTGAAACAGATGCCATCTTTGGTACCTTGCATATATTGCCTAGTTCAATTTCCACAACAGCTCTGGGAGGCCTTATCGGAGAAGTAGGAGCTTTTCTAGGAAAGCATCCTGAAACTTTGGCTGAAGGGAGCTTAAGTAGGCATTGGCAGACTTTTACTGTAGGGGTCAGATAGTATATATTTTGGTTTTCAGGCAACTTTGCCTCCTCTGAAGTTCAAAAGCAACCATAGACAAACAAAGAAGTGTAGCTGTGTTCCCATATAGCTCTATTTATGGCCACTGACATTCAAATTTCATATAATTTTCATATGTCAACTATATTATCTTTCTTTTGATTTATAACCACTTAAAAATGTGAAAACTCTTCTAAGCTCACGGACTATATAAAAACAGGGAGCAGGTTATGGTCTAGTTTAAAAAAAGGGGGGTGTTAAGTGTCAGATATGAGCCCTAAAAATATTACAGAGTCTTGCAAATAGGAGTCTGTTGATGTCCCAGCAAAAGTGGTTTCAGTAGAGTGGTGGGAAAGACCCCATTATAATAGGTTGGGGAATAATTAGGAGGGAGATCAAATAAGTGTGAGACTTTTAAACAAGTTTGGCAGAGAAGGAAAAGATAAAATTAAGGTGATGCTTTAAGGGAAAGGCATTGACTAGAAAGGTTTTTATTTTATTTTGTTCTTTGTTCTATAATTTAGGCAATTTGACCATTTTTTTGAAGTTAAAGGAGCCATGTGAAAAAGAATAGGGATTATGGATTTTTCAGAAATGAAATCGTTGGCAGAACAAGACCCTGTGGAAGACAGGAGGGCATGGGGTTCTGTTTATAGGTGGACAGATTACCTTTGGTTTTCTGCCTTTTGGTAGAAGTTTGAACTAAGTCATCATATCATTTTCTGTGGTCGCTATTCTGAATGGTACTTCTAAAATAATTTCTAAGATGGCTAAGAGGAATTCTATTATATCCTTAAAACAATCCTGTCTGACGGATAATTTGGTGTTACTGTTTACATTGTACAGTTGAAGAACCTGAGAATCAATAGTTAAATGTATCCAAGAGACATCTAGCTGACAGATGGAAGATTAGAACCCAAACACTATTCTTGGCCCGATTCCCTTTCCCTTGTATTCTGCTTCCTTTCCCACTCTAAGTAATTTGCAACATGCAAGAGAATTTAGTGGTGATATAAGTAAGATCTGAATGACACATTAAAGATTTTGATTTAGGGGTTTCTGTTAAAAGGCAATCGTATCCCTGTAGTTTTCTATTCTGGAAGTCTGAAGTAAATATGTATTAATTACTTCTATGATTAAAGTTTTACTTTTGGCTTCTAGTTGTTAAGACCTTTAAGGAAACTCAAATTACAACTCTTAAGTACATAGCGGTAATTTCTATCTATGCATAGGGACCTGCCCTGATGATGTCATTTATAGAACAGTTGCGTTGGTAAGGCCATCCCTCAGTCCTTCCAACTACTGGACAGTCAGATAGCAGGCAAATAAATTATTCTCAAGGGTGAGAAAAACTTGCCAAAAGCTTAGGGAGGCTTGTAAACAGTTGAAAGGTAATGGAGAGAGTTTATTTAATCCATGATGAAATGTTAACCACATCAAAAACTTGATCTTTTTTCCTTTCAAAATAAAAGAGATACAATCTAAAAATAGTGATGGAGCATAAGCAGTGGTGTTTAAACACTAAATCCTACCTGCAGTTTGAATTTTTTTTTTTTTGGCCTCCATGGATCCAGAGCACTTTGGAGACAATGCTACCTAACCTGACAAAGAAGTAACTTTCCTTTGACCACCCCCCACCCCGCCCCATTTTGCCTGTTTCCACACTCCTGTCTCACCTCTGCCAATGCAACAATTGCTAAAACATTCAACTCTATAGTTCTTAATGTGTGCTAACCAGGAAGGGCAAGGGGGCTCCAGGAAAAGTCATTTAAAAGAAAAAATGAGCAAGTGTAAAAGCAACTAATGCACATGGAAATATATTAGGTCAGGAGAAAAGTGTGTTGGGAAAAGGAGTTCAAGAAAGAAAGCCTTAGTAAAGCTTCAGAACACATTGCACTCAAAAGTAGAAAAAAGTTTCAAAATTGGCAAAAAATTAAATTACTCAAACCTATGAAATTATTATTTAAATATTTCTCATTACCCACAGTAAGTGACATCTCCAACATGCTTGCCTATGAACGAAAAATCATGCCAAAGTGTAATGGAACCTTCTAAAGTTCAAGGAATAGAAATCAATTATGTTATATTAAGACTAGATTATTCTTTGGATAAATAATTTAGCATATCAAATTAGGATTCTATTTTAAATTGTGCTTACTTTCAGTATGCCTTTTTGCTCCCATGCTAGACTTTCTTTCTTTCTATTTCTCTGCCTGGACCCCTGAGTACATCCCTTTCTTATCACTAGCCCTGACCCTTACTTACTCTGATAAATCCCTGAATCCAAAGTCACTCAGAATCCAATTTTATATATTTTCAGCACAATTATATTATTTTAATTATTACTTAATAATGTTTCCATACTATAATTCTTCTCTTCCAAGAGCAAACCCTACAATTATATTCTCTATGTTGTATCTCCTTTCAAATACAGATGTTTGGCACATGTGTTCTAGGACAAATCGTTTTCATCAATTGAAATGCACCTAAAGTGCCTTTTCCATAGAGCTTGCAGGAACAAAATGTTTTTTGGACTTTTCGTTCTAATTTATTAAAATCAGTGAGCTCTATTAGGAACCAAAGGAAATTACTTGAAAGCATCAAGTTTCCTGGAAAGAAAATATTTGTCTCATTACCAAGAAGGTTCCTATTTGTAAAATTCAAAATATCCAAGTAAAAGAAACTCAGGTAATAATAACTTTAAAATATTTTTACTGTAAAATATCACATACATATAGAAAAATTCATAAAATAACATACATTGTAGCAAGTAATTGTAAAGCAAACATCCATATAAATACCATCTGTTACTGACTGAATAGTGTCTTCCTGAATTTCATTTGTTGAAGCCCTAATTCCAGTGTGCCTTTGTGGAAACAGGGCCCATAAGAAGGTAATAAAGGTTAAGTGAGGTCAGAGGATGGGGCCTTAATCGCATAAGACTGGGGTTCTTTTAAGAAGAGGAAGAGGCATCAGGGTACATTACTAGGTTGCACGTCAGGTCACCAGTTGGGCGCATGTGAGAGGCAACCCACACAGTGATGTTTCTCTCCCTCTCTTTCTCCTTTCCTCTCTCTCTAAAAATAAATAAACAAACAAACAAACAAACAAATAAATAAATAAAATTGTTTAAAAAAAAAAAAGAGGAAGAGGCAGTAGAACGCTCTCTCCCACTTCACAAGCACACAGAGGAAAGGCCATGTGAGGACACAGTGAGAAGGCAGCCGTCTAAAAGCCAGGAGGAGAGATCTCAATCAACCAATATAGTCCTGAGATCTTAGACTTACAGCTTCCAGGACTGTGAGAAAATCAATGTCTATTGTTTAAATCTCCCAGACTGTGGCATTCTATTATGGCAGCCCTAGCAGACTAACACACCATCCAGGTCAAAAAACGGAATATGGCCAGAATGTCAGAAATCTCCTATGTGTCTCTTTTCTATCCCATTCTCTTAGAGGTAATCACTATGCTGCTTTTTATGTAAATATTTATTTCTTTTTCTTTATACTTTTTCCACATATGCATGTATCTCTAAACAATATAGATTTTAAACTTCATATAGACAGATCTATACTGTGACTATATTTGTTTCCAACTTGATGGTTTTGCTCAACATAATATTGAATGTAAGAATTTTCTATGTTTCTATTTATAACTCTACTCTGCTCATTTGCATTATGATAGAATATTTTGTTGTATAAATATACAATACCTATTACATGAATTTTATTGTGGATAGACATTTGAGTTAAGGTTTTGGCTATATGGGTATTGTTGTAATGAGCACTCTTGTACATGGCTCCCCTTATATACACATTTTGCAAGGTATCACCTAGAATGGAATAACTGGGTCACAGGCTCTATTAAATATGATAATTTTCAACTATAAATTATTTTATGTATATATTTATTTTTTAGTATAAATTATTTTCAAAGTGTAACTTTATACTTCTATTCTTTGGTTCAAAAGACAGGATCTTTTTTTTTTTTTTTTCAGAGAAAAAGCCCTGATATTAGGAGCATAAGCTTTAAATTGTCCAATTTGGAATAGCTTTGCAACAACCACTGTTTTAGGAAATAAATTTAATTTTTTTTTCTTTGTTCTTCCTTCCTTCCTTCCTTCCTTCCTTCCTTCCTTCTTTTTCTCTTTCTTTCTTTCTTTCTTTCTTTCTTTCTTTCTTTCTTTCTTTCTTTCTTTCTTTCTTTCTTTCTTTCTTTCTCTCTCTCTCTCTCTCTCTTTCTTTCTTTCTTTCTTTCTTTCTTTCTTTCTTTCTTTCTTTCGGGGGGTACCCCTGCTCTGTAACAATTCCTTCCTCTAAGATTTAAGACCCTTTATAATCTTATAAAGGACAATGGGCGAAGCTCTCGTGCTCCTCTCGCAGAAATCCCTAATAAGAGTGGGGGTGTGGAGGGGAGGGGCCTTCCCACATAGGGAAGGATTGTGCAGACTCCAGGTCAGTTGGCTGCCCCTGAACAACAGCGTGCTCGGTTTAACAGTAAATGTTTTTTCTCTTCATGCTGTTGTCACTTGGTGAAACTCCAAAAAGCATCCTGCTTACTTTTTCAATTTCTGTCTCAAAGTTCAAGTACACTTAGCTGTCTTGGTATGCTAATTGATCTGCATTCATACCCCATGCACATCTCAAGTCCATTTTCCTTGCATCTCTTTTCTGCTCTATTCCTTTGGATGTTGACTCATGTGTGAGCCTCATGTGGTCTTCCTGATGATTGGCTTCAGGTTGGGTTTGGCCCATGGTAGACCGGGTTTAGTCAATGGGAGATTGATATTTTGTTGAGTTTGGCTGAGGCAAAGGCAGGATATCTGAGAGGCAAGAGGTTGGAGTATTTTTTCTTGTCTCCTTCCCTACTTTGGAATTGAGTCTCTAGCAGTGATTTTACTCTTCCATGTATTTAGTTCTTTCTGGGAGGCTCAATCTTTTTGGCTCTTGTTCTCACTGGATGGCAGGACCAACGTTTCCTGCCCCCTGGTCTCTTCATTTCTAGGGGTCGTAATGGCTTCTCACTATTGCTTATCTCCAATCATCTTACTGTACCTTATTTGTTTCCTTATTCCTACCCACACTGCCATAAGGCTTGTGAAAATTTTCACTGATTCTTCTGGGGTAAATGCTGTTTCTTACTGGGACTCTGCTTGATACTTGTATCTTGAATTTCTATTAAATAAAAACTGCAAGTATCTCTTTAAATACAATGCCTATTCAAATGTTCTCAATAGCTTTCACATTTTATTTTAGGTTTAAGTAGAAATATGTTGTTAAAAATGAAGACATTGATCCAAATGTAAAAAAAATGTCAAAGACGTACTATTGTTGTTGAATATTAGGTGATATACATGAAAGTGAATTGAAATATACAACATATGAATTAATTTAGGATCACAAATTGGAGCCCATGTGTCTTATCATCAAGTTGGTGACTAGTCAAATTATTCATGATTTTCTAAATCTCTAATTCTCAATTGTTTCTTACTTATCCCACTTTTATAAGTATATTTAAAACGCTCCTTTTAAAGACATACTAAGCTATTCGCTGCCTTTTATCTGACTCCCTTTTGCTCTGGTCTCTGCAGAGTATGCTGACAAGGCTGAGTCCCTGAAAGAACCAGGAGTTTCAGCATTTCAATTAGTTGTAGGTTCTACCTCTATTTTCCAAAATTTAAGCTTGGAAGAAGTAAATATGCATAGCCTTTCCAGAAGTCCTTTTCCTTTGAGCTCAGTACCACATAAAATCTTAGCTTAACTTTATAGGCTTTGCTGCTGTTGAGAACTCTAAGCTTTGTGTAAATTCCTAATCTACACTGAGGAAACACCTATGTTTACTAACCCATTTTGATTTCATCAAATTCCAGCCAAAATAACAAATGAGTTATTTTTTAAAACAGTTATAGTTTAATTTGAACACAAGACAAAACACTGTCTTTCCGCAGCACCATTTGTATGTGTTACTTCCGAATGTACAAGCATGAAATATTTAAGCACAAACACCCAAAGGCTTCACACCTATACAGTAGGAAAAAAACAGAAAACAAAAATAAGTGTTAACATATTCAATTGACTCCAGAAACACTGTATTACCTTGAGTAGATATATATGGTGAAGATTTTATTTGTTGATATATTTTATTTGACTCCCTTTGGTTACATAAACCTGACTATGTATCTAAAATAATATAAGAAATCCTGATTTTGGTATGTTATTTCCAAGGAAAAAGTGATATAATATTTTCCATAGTATTCTCATTAATCAGAAAAATATCTGGAATATAGTAGGTGCTCAATAAAGCTGTTGAGAAAGCCAATTTTCTTCATTTATTGAAGATATTCACTTTGATTCTTCATACCTGCCAAATATTTATCATATGACTCATTTGATACTTGAATAATTCTGTTGCTTATACCTTTGGTGTTTTGCATGCAGTATGAAACAGATTGTAAAGATGAACTCCTATGAAATATGCTGCATTTGAAGTGAATTCCCAGTCACCAAGATGCTGTTTGTATAGCTTAATAGCCTCTGAAATCGGTATGAGACTAATGTACAGTCAATAATTTTACAACTGTCCTCTCCTAACACAAAACATAAGGCTTTTAAATAAAGAGAACAAGTTAAATATAATTTGTATGAACACATTAGAGTAACATTTGTACTTAGGGGGAAAAAAGAATGTAATGGGTTTTAAGGCATATTGCAATACAAGTTGATGCTGTCTTACTTTGACATTGCAGTGTATTTACAGTTTTAAAAGTTAATTATTTTTCTTTGATATTAAATTTTAATTACTTAAAGTTCTTAAATAAGTGAAAAATTTGAGGATTATAAATGAATTTATCATTTTAAATGTTCGTATGTGATGTATATGTATGTAATATTTTAAAGTTATGTAATTTATGACTCTGGCTTCTGATCCTTGGATATATTTTAACTGAATGTGTTTAATACTTGAAAAAATACAAGATGAAACCAGTTAATAGCATGGAAGAAAACAGTGCTATGATAGGATGTCAAAGTGAAATTCGAGTATAAGAAACATTAGCAATAGAAGGAGCAGGTTTAGCAGTGCCCAATCAACATTGCCAGGTGAACTTATTCAAGTCCTTGGGTGCTTTTGAACTGTGTAACAATAATATACATATGAAAACATCTAGTACAGTACTTGGAACGTAGAAACAGTCCAATGCATTATTAGTAACATCCATCTTCTCTCTATGTGATATGTTGTAATTCACCCATACATTCTTTATTAGCTTCCCTGATGAATAAAATCTGTATGAATTTCTCTCTGTACTCTCAACAGACAATAAAGCACACGAAAAGTGTCCTGTAAAGACATATTGACTTATTATAATTCCTACAGATGTAGAGAGCCATAAAGAACTTGGAGTTCTCTCTTATTATGTAGATGGGGAAGCTGAAGCGTAGAGCAGAGAAGTGACTCATCCAGATTCACTCATTACTGACAAAACCAAAATCTCCTAACTCCCAATCCAGTGCTGTATTGATAGCACACATCAAATGATGAAGTAAATTTATAAGAATTATGAAAGATCAGAAAGAAACACTGTTCTTATAATATAGGTTTTAATTCCCAAATCAAAACTTGCGCATTATTACAGTACAAACGTACCCCCCCCCCCACACACACAAATTACAACTAAATACAATAAATAGATTCTGGATATTTTATAGGTAATAGTGAGATGTAACAAGGAAACAAGAACTTTTACACAGGTTGATAATTTTAACCTATTTTATAAGAAGCAGAGTAGAGAAGAAGAAATACAGATAGGGAGAAAACTGAAGTTCTTGTCCTGAACTTATGTCGTGGCTGTTTGACTTTGGAAAGACTAATTTTTTTGAGTCTCAGCAACTTTGGTATGAAAATGGATGTATTTACCTCTTGATTTTGGTGAGGAGATCATGTGATAACATTTTGTAAGTTGTAAAATGTTATCATTACATGGTAGAACATAGTAGTTAGGAATGACTTGGATTACACTGTCTCTGTTGTAATGCTGTTTCTGCCACTTACTGGCCAGTTACCTTTCCAGGCCTTAGTCTCTTCATTTATAAAATGGATATTATAAAAGCACTTATACAGGTTAATTTACATGAAATTAGCATCGTACCACTATATTTTTCAACACTGTTTACCATTATGTCAAAATATTTTTATATTATGAAATTTATATTGTTTATATTGCTTAATTAACAATATACAATGTTAAGAAAGAAAAATATTATTACTTTAAAATAGCCAATTTTTAAAAACATATTAAATACTGGTAAAAACTAAGCAAAGAGGAAGTTTCTTGAACAAATTCACATGGAGTTACTTGAGGATAAACATGACCATTTAAAAATCAGGCTAATAACTATTACTTAGAATTCTTCTCATTTCTTGGCTCAACTGACCGTTATAACCTTATTTATCTTAATGATAATTCCTCATTTTATTCTCAGCTGTGCACTATGTCCCAGAATCATAGAGGAAAATAAAACGGACAGATTTTGGCCTGAGTCCAGTGTTCAGAGAGAGCAATTAAACATGTGGAGATTAGTAGTTTGTACTTTGCACATGAAAAAGAAGGAAATGAGAATCAATAAGCAACGGATAAATAGGACTTTAAATAGACTGGTAAGAGTTTTGATCACTGAGTAAATCCCTTGTCAAAATTTAACACTGTAATTTATTTAGTTTAGTTTTTTTTTCATGCAAAACATATTTTTTCTGTGTTCAATTTTTTATTTAAAAGTTTTAAATTAGTTTACATTCAATATCATTTTGTATTCGTTTCTGGGGTACAGCATAGCAGTTAGACAATCACATACGTTACAAAGTGTTCCCCTGATATTTCCAGTACCCACTTGGCACCATACATAGTTATTACAGTATTATTGGCTACATTTTCTATGCTGTACTATACATCCTCATGACTATTTTGTGACTACCAATCTGTACTTCTCAATCCCTTTAGCTTTTTCACCCAGTGCCCCAGATCTCCTGCCCTCTGGCAACCATCACTCTGTTCTCTATATCTGTGAGTCTGTTTCTGTTTCATTAATTCATTTATATTGTTCTTTAGATTCACATATAAGTGAAATCATGAGATACTTATCTTTCTCTGACTAATTTATTTAACTGAGCATAATAACCTCTGTGTCTATCCATGCTGTTGCAAATAGTAAGATTTTGTTCTTTTTAATGGCCAGGTGATAATCCATTGTGTATATGCACCACTTCTTTATCCTCTCATCTGTTGATGGACACTTGGGTTGCTTCCTTAGCTTGTCTATTGTAAATAGTGCTGTAATGAACACAGGGGTGCATATATTCTTTAAAGTTTGTGTTTTGACATTTTTCAGAATTTTTTTTGCTGGGACATAAGGCAGTTCCATTTTTAATTTTTTTTTAGGAAACTCCATACTATTTTCCACAGTGTCTACACAAATCTGAATTCACACCAACAGTGAATAAGGGTTCTCTTTTCTTGACATCCTTTGTCAACACTGGTTTGTTGATTCATTTATTAATGATAGCCATTAATTAGCCATTTATTAATGATAGCCATTAATAATAGCTTGACCGATATGAGCTGATATCTCGTTGTGGTTTTAATTTGCATTTCTCTGATGATCGGTAATGTTGAACATCTTTTCATATGTCTATTGGCCATTTGTGTACCCTCTTTGGAGAAGTGTATATTTAGGTTTTTTACCCATTAAAAAAAATTGTATTGTTTGTGCATGTGTGTGTGTGTGTGTGTGTGCGCGTGTTGTTATATGAGCTCTTTCTTTTTTTCTTTTTCTTCCTATTAAGTGAACCTTTTATTGTTGTATTTTAATTTTTTTAAATTGATGGTCCCTTACTGGCCCTGCTTCCATGAGTGTCCATGACCAGGCAGAAAAGGGGAGGAGGACCAGGTGGTATGGGGAGGGGTCACCTCCACAAAATTCAATTTATACACAGAACTAAACAGATAAGCACAGAGTCACTACTGTGGTTAGAGGTTGGCAGCGTTGGAAAAGGAGATCAGGTGGGGAGTTGGGTTGTCATTAAAAAATAAAGGTCCCCCAAAACTGATGTGCCTGTGGGGAGACTTGGTCTGCTTCAACCCAAGAAGAAATAGAAGACCAAAAGCAGCTTGGGAAGGCCAGAACTGTCAAGGGTGGAGGGAGGAGGAAGGTTCAAGGGCTGAGGGGGCTGTTTGGCAGTTGGATGAAGGGATTATCTTGCCCCTACTACCCTCAGTCTGGAAGGAAGGAGGCAGTCTGCAACCCCAGAGGCAGGTCTGGGACTGACAGATGCTCAAGGCAGTGGGCTGGAGGGAGCTCACAAACTTGCCTTCCAGGGAAATAACAGCTCTGCCTGCCTGCTTCTCTGCCAGAGTGCAACTGTCCTTGACCTTCTTATAGCAGTTTCCTTGTAATTTATGCTTGATCTCCATCACTTTACTCTTGATGATGTTCTTGGAGCTGGCATAGATCACTTTGTTTTTAAGGGGTGTAGACTCAGGGGCCCAGAAGGTCATCCTCCTTCTTGCTCTCCTTGGTCTATATAGAGTTTGCGCTATATAGAGTATAGCAGCAGTCTTTGTCTGACAGCATTTTGACAAGGTGACATAATGGTCGTCTACAGTCTGACCTACATCACCTACCAGGATCTCCCTGTTCTCTTCCAGAATTTTGTTCTCGTTTTCACTCAAGCAAAAGAGCACTGCCTTCTTGTGCTTCTTCACCTCCTCTGGTATCAAGGACCTAGGCACCTTCCTGTCATTGAACACTTTGATGACTCTATCAGAGACAGCCACACTGGAGGCCATCTTTCAAGAAGTGAAAAGGAGATAGCAAGAAGAGCCTGAGAAGATGACAGCCACTGCAGCTGCTGCCACAATCTAATTGTATTATTTATTTCAAAACATATTTTGATAGTGAGAAAAAAATTTGATTTTCAGAAGGAAAAAAGCAGAAACTCAGATTGCAAAGTCTTTGAGTTGATGGAGGTATAGGTTCTGCAATATGGGGGAAATTACATAATTGCTTGAGATCTTTTTAGTGAACAATCATGAAAATATTATCTTCAAGGCAATTTCAGGGATTTTGAAAGAAGACATTGTTGAGCAAACAAGAAGCAGTGGCCCTCAACACATGTCAGGCCTTTCAGTGGAGCCTTTATGACAGGAAACTCATAGCAGTAGCACACCTGCAGGCATGTTGCCCAGCATTCTGAGGAAGCATACGGAGACCTAGCAGTGCCATATGCCATCACCAGACTCTAAGAGAAGGAACCCTTGAGCTGGAGACCTTTAAGCTGCCTGATTGGGGAAGACTAGCCCTCACCCTGCCATAGTCAGGAGCTGAATGAACATCTCTTAAAGATGGTAAAGGGGCTTCACGTGCTATTTTCAGTTGTAAACGGGATAGTTGTATCATAAGCCAGAAGCAGGATTTTATTCTTGTCTTTATTTGGAAGTTAAATATGATTTAAAGGCATATATGAGCACCACATTGACAAGGGGTGGACTATGGTCGCTTTGGAATATGTCACTTTGGCTAGACTCAACTTCATTTCTCAGAATTCCCTTCACTCTATGTTTCCAATTGAGGTGGGCCACAAGAGATATTTTTTGCAAGATTTGGAGAACGGAAAAGCAGCAGCCTCCACACTGTTTTTGCGCTCAGAAGGTCAATGCAGGTGCTATTGCAGCTCACTCTTGCTGTCAGTTGCTGCCACTGCTTCTCCTTCCTCTCAATCCTCTTTCTGCTACCTCTGGGGTCAGGTGTGTATTTAGTTCCACAATGAAGAGAACCAACTTTTGTTTTTGACTGCATTTATTCAATAGAGACAAACACCAGCATGCCATTTTGTAGACTGATGATTGAAGTGGATTCACTTTTTATTGATAAGGCATTTTAAATCATAATTACAGCTATATTATGTTACTTTAGAAAGTGGAGTCTGTTTTTCAATTATTTTTTCCCTTTGTTCTTCATGTATAGATGTATTTCTGTGTGTCTTCATGTGTGTATGTGTATGTATGTGTGGTAGGGATGGAGAGACTAGTTAAGGCAGAACATCTAAATGTGGCAATAATTATTTCACAGTTAACACAAATTTTTCCTAAGTCATCCCATTACCTTGTTGTCACTATATTTAAATTCAGAAACTTAATCATATTATACCTGGTCAGTCCTTAAAATTCAATGAATAAACAATTGTAAAAGTCCTTTATAGAAACAAGTATGAAACATGAAGAACTTCCCTTTTTAATTACTTAACTTATTTTTTAATGTCTGCTCAAAATAATTCATATCATTTTATTCTCCCCATGTACTATGTATCTGTAAATTGGATAAGTAGTGTTTTTTTATAATTAGGATTCACTGTAAAAAAATTGTTAGTAAAATTGGGCTACCTACAATACTAGCGATTTACTTATATTTTTCATAAAATACGTAAGCTCTTTAAGTTTATGTGTAAAGTTTTAGAGACTTGAATGATGGAGAATTTTCCATGATACAAATTATTTATTGTCCTGCAGTTGTAAAACCTTGGCTTGGCCATGCAGAATAAATGAAGGAAACTTCAGAAATAAGGCCATTTATCAAAAATTTGTCCCTTGTTGGTTTCTTAGGAATCCTGAAATGTCATTACTCTAGTCATGCAGATCACATGTCACTCACTTCTTAAAGGCAGTGTGACTGGAGATATCCAAAACTGTTTTGCATAATTTATTCATTTATCCATTCATCCATCCATACACCCACCTACCCATCTACCCACCCACCCATCTATCCACCATTCATCCATCCATCTTGCTTGCTTGTTAGTTAACTGCAAATATTTATTAGGTAAATGCTATATGTCAGATACTGTATTAAGGGAGGGGTTTCACTTCCTTAATCTCCTTTAAAACTTTATAAAAACTTAGTATCATCCATTTTATAAGAGAGAAAACTTAGGCTTAAAGTGAACAAATTAATTTGTCTAATGTCCTAGCATATAAGCACTTGAGCTGGGGTTAAATTCAGGTATGTCTGACTCCAGAGACTACACATAGTTACCTCTTTTGGTAAATTTTTTCAGGAATGGAAGGATTGGAGAAAAAGGAGAGAGGAGAGGGAAATCAGTATCAGTTTCACTGAATCAACTTGTCTTACTTGTTTTTGAGTTGAAGGTTCAGCACTGGAGAGGATGGGGAAATGGTACTTACGTTATGTCTTTATATGAGAAAAAAAAAAAAAAAGGCACTTCTTCCTTCAAGCTAGAGCACATAGGCCAGAGAGCAGACAGAGCATGCACTCTTAGTTCTAGCCTCTACTCACCTCCTTGCCAGGTGCCATTTCACAGGGCGCAACATGAACAAGCATTTGTGGTGGCCCTGAATGGAAGCATGCACCAAGGAGGCTGATTGGGTGAGGGTAGGAACACAAAGCAGATGACTTTTCTTGCAGCTGTCACCTGATTCTTTCACTCTTACTTTCAACTCCTCTGTTTCACTTATAAAAAGGAGATGAAAAGTAAAATATTATAATTGCTTAGTTAAAAATTAGCTAATTTCCCCCATGCTACAAGCAGGGGAAGTGCCTATTTCAGAATTCTTGCCTTGGCAATCTGGCTGCAAAGTGACTTCTTGTTTTGTATCCCCACCAGCCTCCCTGCATGGCATCTTCAAGTATGTGGTATTTTACATAGAATACAGTTAAGAAAATTCTAATAAATAATGAAAGGAAAAGTAACATAAAAGTTAATAAAATATAATAAACCTAGCAGATTAAATAATAACATGTAAGATAAATATACTGTGTTGTATCCCTTGTTAAATATAGGAATAAAACAATAAAAATAAAGTTTTCTTTGCCACATGGATGCTCTGGAAAGATAATGTTCAAGGGAGTAGCAAATGTTGGCAAGTGATTGCTGAAGAAGTGAAATATTAAGGCTAGTGTTGAGAAGAAAAACGTGGAAAGGAGGAGGGATTGGTGGTTTGGAATAAAGTCGAGGGGTTGTGGGACTGCAGGGCCCTGAAAGTTAAGGAAAAATAAAAGGAGAAACTGCAACAGAGAGTCAGCAGGAGCAAAGGTGGTGGTGCCAAAGCAGGAGGTCTTAATTTAGTTCTCTGAGGTGCCTGTTCAGAGTACAAGGTTGCTGTAGGTGAACTGGATATATGGGTCCCTGGCAATGAGAAGGTCAAGGAAAGAGGTCATGGTGTTGTACAGTTCCTGCAGATGTTGATATCACTCAGGATGACATCAGATCTTGGGTGGAGAAATGCAAAAAGATGGGTGCTATAATGTCTTCCCAGACTGGTGGGGATGTGGAGGATGCTGCCAGAGAAGAGGAAGATATTGCTATAAAAGTTAAGAGAGAAGTGTCAGAGATCTGCAAGTGGCCCTGGAGAAGGGAGCAAATGCTGTGTCCCCTCTAAAGTCACAGGGAACATAATGTCTGGTGAGAAATGCCAGTTTCTGTACAGGAAATGGGAGATTAAATGTTTAGTTAAGAAGCTAGAACAGAGGATACTTTGTTTATGAGTCCACCGAGGTTCCAGAGGGCACAGTGGGAGGATCTGAGGGAAAGAGTGAATCTGTGGGGTAGGAGGGAAGAGCAGGACAGGGATTAGGGAAGGAAAGATGTGAGACATGAAGCGTTCACTCCTCCTAAATTTCCCACCAGGTACTGGCAGCTGTCTCCTGGTGTCTGTTGAGAGGAGAGAAAGATCAGGCCTTTGCGGACAGCTCAGCTGTTCCTGAGGTGAACCACTTGTCCTGGAAACTGTTGGTACAGATGCTCAAGCTGGTCCCAGGACCTTGGCTGCTCCTGTATCCAGTAAAGTGTTGCTAGATTTGCATTAAGGATTTGTACTTTTTACTTGGGGATGTTGTGGGAAATAAGGGAGAGTGTACACAAAACAGAGTAGCTAATTTCAGGCCCCTTGACTTGTGAGACTGAATTTCAACCATGTGTAATGTTTTCTAGAAAGACCAATTAACTTTTCAGGTTAATCCTGGACTAGAGCTATGTCCTAGAATGGAAAACGACATATGGGAATTGAGAGGACAGTAATTCTGTACATGGTCATGACCACCTATAGGGTGGAGGGAGTGAACATGCTAGTGAGAGATGATGTGACAAAGAGCTAAGAGCATGGAATTGGTATTGAAATTTAAAGAAGTGAGCACCTCTGGCTGTGAAGGGAATGAGTGGAAATGTTTGGCTAGGAGTTTCTTTTTGAGGTGTCTGAGTTGAGAATGACTTGGGAAAGGGCTGGGCACTCAGTCTTGTTGATTGGCTATAGACTAAGTGGGAATAAAAACTTTCCTACAACACCAATATCTTACCCACAAATACTTCTGTAGCTGTGAAACCATAGGAGATGAGCGATGTGGGTATACAGTCATTGCTCTGGTTCACCAGGTAGAGTTAGGGGGCAGGGCATTGCATCAGGAGAAGGATGTGTGTTGTACCATTCAGGGGTGAAATATCATGGGGTGCCTGGAAATATAAGGAAATATAATTGAGCAAAACAGAAGTCATATTGGGAATGTAAGTCAAGTAAAATAGTTGCCAGATTGTGAGCCTAGTCCATTGTGCGCCTGAAGTTCCTGTGTATGTTTTATAAAGAAGATACCAGGAGACATAACGGTGTGGTTGCTTATATACCTATGGAGTTGGCAGGACTCTGGGTCTTTTGCCCAGAAGCAGAACACAGAACACTTTCCCAATATTCTCAAGTCATGATTTAGTCAGTTTTATCTCCAAAAACCCAGAGAGTTTTTTATGCTAATTGCCTCTCCTGATGAAATCTTTGGTCAGCCCAACAGTTTCAACACACTTCTGCTATCAAGAGAAAGAGCAGTGTTGTTAGGAACATTTGAGAATGTCAAGTTATTTGCTGGGTAGTTTAGCAAGCCAACAGGGAAGAATAAATAAAACATGTTGTCTTGGGGCAAGGAAGAGGTTATAGATAATATAAAACTTTTACAAAGCAGATTTGAAAAGAAACATTGTATTAGAAAATAATTTTAACTCTTTCTCATGCAAATCATGGAGAAAATTTTAAAAGTATGTAAATGAGAATACTTTTGAAAGTTAAGAGTATAAACATTTCACCCTGGCTGCTGTGGCTCAGTGGATTGAGCATTGGCCTGACAGCCAAGTGTTGCTGGTTCGATTCCCAGTCAGGGCACATGCCTGGGTTGCATGCCAGGTCCCCAGTTGGGGGCATGTGAGAGGCAACCACACATTGATGTTTCCCTCTCTTTCTCCCTCCCTTACCCTCACTCTGAAAATAAATAAATAAAATCTAAATAATAATAAAAAAAGCTAACAACAGAAAATATAAAAAAATAAAAAGAGTGTAAACATTTCTCCTGGAAAAGTTGAAGACCCAATATATTCACATATTCTCTTCCAACACCAATTACAAACTTTTAAAATAAACAGACTGTGTCTAAATAATTTTTGTAGCAACCAAGAGCTATAATCATTAATTATTATTAATTAGTTGAATCTATATGAATTTTAGAGAAAAGTGTAGTGGCAAATTCAATTAAAGTAACTCACACATTGCTTTTGCCTAGTATTATGAAGATATCACAAACATATAAAATACATTCTGAAGGAAATCCATTATTTAGTTCCTATGTTAAAATTGTGTTTCTCTCTCTTTATGTGTTTGTGTTTGTGATGTACAACATACTTTGAAGACTTGTCAAAAGAGAAGAACTCAGACTAAAATGCTCCTGGTAGCTTCGATACTGATTGTAAAGTTATAAAATTATTTCTGGTAAAAGGTGAAACTGTGGGACAAGCAGTGGGAGACAGGTGCTGAGCAGGAAGAGGGAAAAAGTAGGACATGGTTGAAATAAATTCAGCACTACTTACAAATGTTAAATTTTGAATACTAGAAAATAAGTTTGTTCCAGACCCATAAAAACCAATTGGAATTTTACCTTCCTTAATCTTTTCTGACCTCTAGGGAGGTAAAGAATACTCAAATAATGAATATTAGGGAAAAAACAATTTGAGCCCCTATCAGAATGCATTTGCATACTTTGTGACAAGAATTTGCTAAAAAAAGATTATCTAACTACCTTTCTGTTTGTTTATTTATTTTGGATTTCAGGTGTACAGAGCAGTGTTAATCCCGGTCCTCAATCCATGTTATAGTATCCACACTGGTCAGTGCAGGACCCCTCTTTTATTTTATTTATTTATTTGTTCTCTTTTATACCTATTTTGCACCATGGTAATGATTCTTATATGTTGAATGTGCTTCCTTTTAATTTATGTGTATTCCTTAAAATGTGTGTTGCTGTTCATGAACATATATGCTTAATTTATATAAATGGTGTCTTCAGTTGTGCTCCCTAGTAGCAGAGCCTGAGACAGGAATTCTTGTTCAAGTGATTTACTAAGGGAGCATCCTTGGGAGAAGGGAAGTACGGGAAGTGCTGTGGGTCAGGGAAAAGAGCTAAGCAAGGATGGGGCCTCAGAGACTAGCTCCAGTCTGATTCCACAAGGAAGCTTGGGTAGCACAAGTTGTGCTACAGATGTGATCCACTTTGAAGTTTGGGGCTGGACTTTTTGTATACCCTGCTAGTTGGTCACTAGCTGAAGTCCTCCCACTCCTGGATGTGTTGGGGGAGTGCTAGTTTGAGGACTGGGAGGTTTTCGGAAGGAGGTAGCTAAGAGCCATTAGCAGCCAACACAAGAGCTGGGAGAGAAGCACACTGGCCAGAAGGGTATGTAGACTAGATAGACATTGATGGTGTCCACTGAAGACTTCCCCTTGTATCACTCAGAAACATTTGCTTTTCACCTTAATTTTGCTCCATCCAGGCATAGCTTCTCTAGGGTTCTGCTTAGTTATAATCCCTGAAAATTATAAGGAGAGTATTAGCAGGACAGTGGACCTGATGCTCTAGTGGATCCCAAAGCTGTAATTGACCCTCCTATTTTCATTCTCCACCACTCATTCTAGATCCCTCTCCTTTTGGCTGTCACTTCTGCTGGGCTAGCTTTTAGTGTAACGATATACTTCTTAAAGTGGAAGCTTCACTGACTGGGAACCAGTCCCATGTTGCTGGAAGTTACAGGGATATGAAGTACAAATTCTCCAAGTGGACCCCTGGGAGTCGTGATGAGCAGTGCCACTCTGACTTCTACCACTTGGTTTCTGGATCCACATATTTTACCAATATAATGCCCTCAGTTTAATGGGTCTATGATCCTAAAAGACAGTACTCCATCTTCACAGGATGCCATATTCAGGCTGGCTCCTCAGCTGTGCCTTCGAGAAGCCATTTCCTTACTTGATAGGACCATTGAATCACATGCTCATTCACTCATAACAATACTTCCTTTGCTTTAAAGTGGGTCTCTCAGTTTTAGATATTTGTATATGGGGTTTCATGAAGGTAGAGCAGACATTTCATGATGCCTTAGATAGTGGTGCTGCCTGAGGCACTGCATGCAGAAAAGGCAACCCATATCCAGTGTGCATGTTACAAGTTAGGGTACAAATGGTTCAATGTAATGATCTTGTTTCCAAGTGGCTGGACATTTTCCATGAGTGATTGGAATCAGATAGGGAGCTCAGCACTGGTGTCTGTCGTGGCCAGGTCAACAGTGGCAGGTGAGAGTAAGCCTGGGCTGTTAAGACCAGAAAGTGCCTCCAACTCTGCTACCATAGCTACACTGTTCATGAGATAATTGTGCAAACATTGAGATAGCCAAGGAGACAGGCTGGCTAACATCTATGGACTGAGTCCACTTGGTTTATTTAGTGACTCTTTTATGGTGGATGCTAATTGGTGGGCATTAATTGCAATAAAAATATCTCCACATTTTGTGGGCACTTGTATAGGTTCATTCATATACCGCTTTCCCAAGTATCTCTGATTTTCCATTCTCATTTCTTCCAGGCCTCAGACCCACCAAGTCATTTTACATTGTCCATGAATTTTTGTGAATTCTCCTTTTGGGATACTTTCTCCACACAAAGGAAAGGGACAGAAATGCTGCCTATTTTGAAGATAGTTCTCCTCACTTCTGTCTTTCATGACCTCCCCTGAATGGGACTGTAGTGCAGCTCTAGTACATTTGGTATTTTAGCCACTTACCAAGCCAATTCACTTATGAGCCAAGCTCAAACTTTCTCCTTTTTTATCCACTGGCCATAGCTGTGAGTTGAAGAAATGATGTCAATGCAATAGGGGTAGGTGACATGGACACCTGTTACTTCAGCTGACTTTTGCCCTCTGGACTTAAGCCCCAAACTAGATGTCTTAGTTCATTTGGATGGATATAACAAAATACCATAGACTGAGTGGCTTGTAAACAAGAGGAATTTATGTCTTACAGTCTGGAGGCTGGAAAATCCAGGACCATGGTACCAGCGGATTCCGTGTTTGGTAAGGGCCCGCTTTCTGAATCATAGATGGTGCTTTCTTGTTGTGTTCTCACACAGTGGAAGGAGCACAAGAACTCAGTGGCATCCCTTTCATAAAAATTCTAATCCCATTCATGAAGGCTCTACCCCCATGACCTAAAAACCTCCAAAAGACCCCACCTTCTAATACCATGATCTTTGGCGGTTAGGATTTTGACATATGAATTTTGGGGGAACTGATATCTGAGATGCCACTTTTATTTGATAATGAACTGCTACTGCTCTCCCAAATCCATGATTTTATTGGTTTGATAGAAACCAACTCATGACGGGCAGTTCTGTTTCTATGGTTACTTAATGCCCCATGGTCATATCTGCAGTCTCCATCAGGGCCCAGTTGCAGGCCAGAACCAGTAATATATTTTTGGAGTATGCATTTTTCTTTGCCACAGATGGCCCAGCCTTCTCTAGAACCATAGAGATCTTCAGCACAACTCTCCTAGTATATCAAAGACTTCTTGTGACATTTTCTTTGCCACTGCTTGGATCTGTGGCAAAGCTCTGTTCTACTCTGGGAGCCATTCAAAGCAAACAGTCTTCTGCATGACCCAATAAAAGTGTCATATTTTTGTATCCACATCTGTGGATGGTGCTGCTTCCAAAACCCAAAGAGGCCCACCAAGTATTGTGATATTTTCCTTAGTGAAAGTAGGTATTTTTTACTTTGAAAAGTATATTCCAGCATGCCTCAGGGTGCCTAAAAACTTCACTCATATTTAACCTTGATCATTGTAAGATTTTTCTCCAGCCTTCTAAAACTTATGTGTCTTACCAAGACATCCAGAGTACTTGCCATTTCTTGCCAATAAGCTCTGATTAACATGATTCATCAATATAGTGGGTCAAAGCGATATTCTGAATGATGATCAGATAATCTAGGTCCCTTTGGACTGTATCATGATAGACAGCAGGGGAGTTAACATAGATCTAAGAAAAAACAATGAACATACACTGCTGTGAATTCCAAATGAATACAGACTGCTTCTGGTCCTCCTTTTTGATAAATATGGAGAGATTCATTTGTCATATCAATAGCAGCATACCATGTACCTGGTGCTATGTTAATCTTTTTTGTTAAAGATGGCATATTTAACCTAGTAGTTGCAACTAGAGCAATGACTTTGTTAAGTTTGTGGTAGTCTACAGTCATTCACTATGATATATCTAGTTTCTGAGAACACCAAATTAGTGAAGTAAATAGTGATATTATGGAGATTGCAACACCTACATCAATTTTCCTTGAAGGTGGCACTGATCTACGATTCCCCCTGAGTTGCAATATTGTTTTAGATTTACTATCTTATTGGATTAGAAAGGTTGTCTAAGAAGTTTCCACTTGGTGTAACACTAGATTCTAGAAATCAAAAAATTAGTGTGATGCCTCTAGCAATGCTTGGTATATCCATTACAATTATTTACTTGAGAAATAGTGAAATAACCATAAGATGGATGATTGGACTCTCTTGGAGACAGATGTTGGCCAGGACTCTAATTATTATCTGACACAAATATGCTCATTCTTTAGTAGAGGAGTCATAACAGTGTTTTAGATGTCTGAGTCAATTTTACCTTGGGCCTAGTATCCAGGAAGTGTTTGTTCCCCTTCCCTTAGTATATGGGTCCCTAAGTAAGTGCCCACAGGTTCTTTTTGGGGGAGGACTGAGGAATCACTGCTATACATATTTGTATGATATAGCAGGGTCCTTTCTTAAGGGACCTTGCCTGCTTTTAGTTGATTGGTTTTGTGTTTGAAAATTAGTCATCTAATCAATATTAATACTCTAAATGTTGTTTTTCATGTTAAAAAATTATCAACTTAAAACTCGACAATAAAAAAAACAAGCTATCTGGTGAAAAATGGACTGAAGACCTTAATAGACATCATCAAAACAGAAATACAGATGGTAAATAAGCATATGAAAAAATATTCTACATCATGCATCACCAAGAAAATGCAAATTTAAACAACATTGAGATACAGCTACATACCAATTAGAATGTCCAAAATCTAGAACAATGACAAGACCAAATGCTGGTGAGGGTGTGGAGCAACAGGAATTCTCTTTCACCATAGGTGGAAATGTAACATGGTACAGCTTCTTTTCTTACAAAATTAGACATACTATCACCAAACAATCTAGCAATGATGCTTCTTGGTATTTATCCAAATGAGTCAAAAACTTATGTCCACATAAAAGCTGCACACGGGTGTTTATAGCAGCTTTGTTCATAATTGCCCAAAACTGGAAGCAACAAAGATGCCCTTCAGTTGGTGAATGGATATGTAAATTGTGGTACATCTACACGAAGTAATATTATTCAGTGCTAAAAAAAAAATGAGCTATCAGGTCATGAAAAGACATACAAGAACCTTAAATACACATTACTAAGTGAAAGAAGCCAATCTGAAAAGACTGTGCACTATCTGATTCCAACTATATGACATTCTGAAAAAGGCAAAACTATGGAGACAGTGAAAGGTCTGTGGTTGCCAGGTTTTGGGGAAGGAGAGAGCAGAGGTGAATATGAGGAGCACTGAGGATTTATAGGATAGTAAAAATACTCTGTAGGATATTATAATGGTGGATACATGTCATTATGTATAAGTCCTAACCCATAGAATGTACAACACCAGGAATAAATAAACTCTAATGTAAACTGTAGCCTTTGGGTGATTATTATGTGTCAATTTAGGTCTACCAATTAGAATAACTGCATCCCTCTGGTGGGGGATGTTGATATGGAGGAAGCTTTCCATATATGGGGGCACGGTACATGGAAACTCTCTATACCTTCTTAATTTTTTTGTGAACCTTAAGCAATTCTAAAATGACAAACTCTTAATAAAAACATTTGAACAGTAACCAGCATTTGTTGACAAATACAAAAATTGGAAATATGTATTCTTCCAGAGAAAAAGTCAGTTTTCGAGATGATATGTGTCACAGTAATTCCTTCCTTCAAGGAGTTTACAATCAAATTATGGAATCAATGTCTCCACATATGGAAATGTTACTGAAGTCTTTCACGTGGATTACCTATTACAGTTCATCTTTAAAGAATTTTTCTGAGTGTATTCAGACTCACCCACTATTTTTTTTTCACCCACTATTTTTTATGGTCTGAGAAATGTGACTTTTGAAATCTGCTTTTGCAAGATTAATGCTGTTTCTAGCATTAGGTTCCACCTATAAAACTAGAATCCTCTGTGGACTCAACTCCTCTGACAAAATGTAACTTATTTTCTCCTTCAATTTAGAAAGCTTTAATTAGGAGAGCCACATATAATTACTTGCTAGGAATTGTAATAAATGCAAAATGCATATAACTGCTGAAATTGAGTGGGTTGAAAATGGGAAAATAAGAAATGAACTTCTTCTGTTAACAAGTAAGTATTATACAATCAGCATGGAAAACCCTATGGAAATACAAACTACATTTTCTCTTTGGTAGGGGTATGCTCCCCGCAAATTTGTCATATCTCATTTTGTTCCCAGGAGATGCTATTTCCAGGAAAATGTCTAGAGGAATCTATAGAAGGTAATTTTCATTTGTTTCAAATGATGCACCAGGGATTTCCTAAATCTAAGCTTAACTGGGTTAAAATTACTTTTATTTACTGTCTCTTCAAATAACTTTCCTTAAACTCATCTTTCTTAAATATTCTTCACTCACTCCAAGTTCTCTCTTAATTACAAAAAATGCCAAGTAAAATACTTCCAAGAAAAAAAGTTTAGTTAGTTTTGACAGTCTTATTTTTTAAAAAAACCAGAAATCCGTTTTTTTTCTTCCGTGTGCTTATTTTTATGGTTTTCACAGTTGATCAGATGCTTCAGAGTCATATACATGTACACGTTGTAAATACCAATATAATTATATATACAGTGCTTCCTTTTGTAACGAGGGGTATTCGAAAGAGTATTGCATGTTTCCATTCTCAAAATTATATGTGATAAAAAAAATTCATGATTTGACTAAATAGACCGTTAGGTAAAGATATAAATCTGAAAAACAATGTCATCCAGAAAGGGAAGTTCAAACATGTTCTAACAACATAGAAATACTTGTAAAATACCTTGCACATGTTGCTCTGTCATATCTGGGACAGTTAATTCATGTTTTACCTTCTAATAGAATTCCTTTTCTCCACTCTCCTTTGTACCCACTACTTCCTATGTAGCTTCACATTCTTTAAATCCACTTCAATCTCTGCCTCAACCAAGAAAGCTCCCTGATAGCCACACTAGGCTGACTTCCTGCTCTCTGATATGTGGTTTTTTATTAGACCATGAGCTCTGGTTTGCAGGGATATGTTTAGTGAGGTGCCCTTCACAGGGTTCTGCCAATGAGAGCAGAACTTTTGAATTCATTGAATGTTGTTTAATGAAATATATTGTTTTAAATAGCTCTTAAGGATTTTTTCAAAACTGAATAAGTACTGCTTGTCAGTTGGAATGTAAATATGATTTTAAAATATGTTGGTCACCAACCATAAAGAATAACTTTCATTTAAAAGTTATACTATGTCTGTGGCATCATCAAAGATGCTTAATTTACATGCAAGAAGAATGTCAAATGCCTTGCAACTGGATGTCTTTCCAATAAGACAGTCTTACAGATTTAGAGACTGGTTTGTGGATTATGTTGCATAAATTAACATGTGTTTTCTGTTTTCGAGTGATTATCTGTACATATAGGCCTCACTTAATCCTGTCTGCATTGTTGCCTCCTGAGACCCAACTCTGTGGCTGAACTAAGTGGCTGGAATGCAAAAAGGATGCCAACCTGTTAAACCAAGCACGCCATTGTCCAGGGACAGCCAACTGACCTGGAGTCTGCAAGATCCTTCCCCGTGTGGGAAGGCCACCCCCCCTTCACACCCCTACTCTTACTAGGGATTTCTGGACCCAAGGGGAGGTAGAACGATGACCATGCCCAGCTTGAAGCAGCTAGAGGAGCATGAGACCTCTGCCCATTGTCCTCTATAAGATTATAAAGGGTCTTAAAAGTCTGAGAGGGGGATAGTGTTATTTTTTATTGTTATAAAAATTAATTAATTAATCATTTAAAAATAAAAAGAGTAATATGGGAAAGGGTGAAGCCAGAGCGGTTATATGCACGATCCATATACATGAACTACAGGGGAGGGGAATTGCTGGGGGGAGGGGGGGTACTGGGCAGAGGGGAGCAAAGGGGAAAAAAATTGAAACTATTGTAACAATATAATCAATAAAATATACTTAAAAAAAGAATATAGAGTCAAAACACCAGTAGCCTCCCCATGATTTGTTTTTCACTCTGAGAATTATTCTCTGTGAAATTTACTAAGCCAAAACTTGTTTGTTTTTCTCAAATTTGTGTTTATGAAATCTTGTGTTTAATACAGATGTTTTTCTGAGTTAGATAAATTCCACACAAGTTCATCCATTTAAACACAAAACACTTGACTCTCATTTTATTTCAGTTTTCTAATCAGTTTAAATGTACCACCAGCCTCACTCGCACGTATTTCAATCTCCCTTCCTCCCTTTCGACTGCCCCTACCCCTCACATAACCTTCAGAAGAAGAGAAATTATTTGAGGAAATGAAATCAAGCATATAAGCTCTATTAAAAGAGAAACCAAGTAGCCAGCCATATTAAAGATATACAGGGTTTCTGTGTCTCAGTGAAACAACAATAAATATTTATTGTGATGATTCCTTTTATGAGCGTTTCAGGGCCCGTCTGTGGTATTAATGGCTTATCAAGCAAACCTATGCATTAAGAGAAACTGTTTTCATTTAGATAAATGAAAGCAGAGGCAAAAGAAAATGATGCAAGGTTTACCTTGTAAAAGTCACAAATTAGATGTGAAGCACTGCCACAGGCAAATTTGAATTCAATAGAATAAAGCTGGCAGCCATGAACATAAGGTAATAGGTTTATCAAATGAGGTTTTGTATTTGTTAATAATGTACATTTCATGGGGACCAGCATAAAACTAGTCACTAGAATAAAATATAATTGGAAAAGAAAAATTCAACAAGAGATTCTTTTTGTAAATTGAAACACAAATTGTCTCAAATTTGCAAGTGAAGGGCACAGAGAAGTTTGTAAATAGACTCCCTCACCTCCTAATGCCTTATGACTATCCACAGTGTCTCATATTCTCCTTCCACATATCATTGCCCAGCCCTGCCTCAAGAAAGATGTGAAAGAATGAAAAACCCAGGTCAACACCTAAGATATAAAACCACATGTATTTGACTTAAAAATAGTTATTGTCTGTGCTTAATGACATTCTGTAGGTGCATTCAATCAGCATTCATTGAATACTCAATATATTCCAGGGCCTGCTTTAGATGTTTTTATAGTTATTATCTCATTTAATGCTCAAAAAAGTTCCAGCAAAAAATGAGATTATACCTTTTTTTTATTTTAGAATAAAATCCATTTATATAAAGCACAAACAATGCATGTATGCCATAAAGTTTTTAGGTTGCACCATTTGTCTTAAATCTAGACTATCAGGCTTTGTCCTTATATCGGGATTTGTGTTTCTTTTAAACTTCTGTCAAATTTAGATGTTTGTAGAAGTGTATGTGTTTTTCTCTTGTCTTATTTGCAAGCCTGTATTGCTATTACTCATTCAGTGAGTAATTAGCAGCATACACCAAGATTCCTTCCCTTCATTGCTGTCTTCATCTTCCAGTGGCTAGCAGATTCTCTGCCTAATCCTCCATGGATCAGATTAACTTAAAATAAACAAAGTCTTAATTAGGCCTAGCATATAGTCATAAATCATCTCTTATGTAGCACCATTCTGCTAGGAGCTTTAGAGTATAGAAACCTGACAAATATGCATGTTGTAAGGCTGACATATTTATAAACAGAGAATTCTAAAATATTGTCATATGTTCATGGCAGAAATGGAGCCCATTGGCAGAATAATCCTCCACAGAAGTTTAAGAGCTGGGTTTTAAGGTTTAATACAAGTTGACCAAGGACAAAGGGCCAGAGAGGTGAGTGAATAGGTAGAGAAAATTCAATGTTATAAGCAGAAGGATCAGCATGTGTAAACACATGGGAGCACAAAAATGCATGGTCAGTCTGGGAAATTTCACACAGGTTGTTACTGCTGAAGCTTGACATGCATTCATGGGGGCTGGGAGGCAGGTGCATTCATTAGAATAATTTGTGCTGCTGGTATAAGTAAATCTCTATTTTCAGTGGCTGAACAGAACACAGGTTTATTTCTTATTTATGTAAAGAACCAGTGAGGGTATTCCTTATCAGAACTGCCTTTCTTCTATGCCCGTGCAATGATTTAAAGATTTGAGCTTCTTCCATCTTGTGGATCTGTCATCCTCTAAGACTTTGTCTCTTCTGTATCCAGCTGGCAAAAAAGAAAAGAAGAAGTGAGGAGCAGGAACATTTACTTCTTCAAATATCTTGGCTCAGAAATGACCCATCTCATTGAGTTTGAGAGCCTCTTGACAAGAACTAGTCACATTGGCCCCACCTAGATGCAAGGAGGGCTAGGAAATGTAGTCTCAGGCTGGGCAGCCACTTCTCAGCAGCAGCTTGTACTATGGGAAAGAGGAACACCAAGTGCAGGGGCAGCTAGCTGTCTCAGACATGAGAAACAACTTGGTCCTTTAGCCATGTTGACTTCTCATTGATTAGTTTAATTAAAGGCTGAAATTAGAGCTGAAGAGGTATGGCAGCTGGTAGAGGGAGCATGGATGGTAGAAAGATAGTAGTCCTTTCCACCCTTCCAGAAGCCCTGGATTTCCCAGAGCACTTGTGGATCCATTAAGGGTCACCTCTGAGCATCTTCTGAATCAGTCTTCTCTTCAATGAGTCCATCCTTGCACTGAAAAACTTAGGGGCTTCAGGAAGGGTGGAAAGAACAACTCTTGTTCCCTAACAAGATTATAACTTTTGATTAAATGTTCTCATTTCATTGAGAGACCAAAGAATTGCTGTTCATTTTACCAGTTCCTTGATGGAGAGCTCAGAGGCATGGTACTTGAAGAGGGACAGAGTTGTAAATATATCTTTGTTGGGTAGAATTTAGAAGAGTAGTTCTCAACTCTTACGTACCAACATACATACATAAAGGATACCACATACAGTCAACAGATGTGGTTCATTGTGGCACTGGTTTTTCATTGGTAGAAAGTGCCATTCTCTACCCTTCCCACCGGCAAGGGGATGCAATGCAAATCTCCAGTGACAGATGTATACAGGTGCAGCTTGAAAAAGTCCTGTAGGTGATTCTGATATGCCACTCTTTGGCAAACCATGTCCCTATATTGTGTCTCACTGCTAATAACTGATGCTGAGATTCAGCTACCACCTCACTGTGGCTGAATGAATTCCATAAGAGTAAGCCAGACTTCTGGCCATGATGGAGGCCTAGACTGACATGCTCTGTCACCCTCCACAACTAAGAAGGAATACAACTACCACAAAACCAGAAATAACCAGAAGTTCCAGAAAATAAATGGAAGTCCAACATATGAAGTTATAAAGAAGTGGTGTTCCTCCAGACAGGTAGGAGGGGTGAAGCCAGGGCAGAGAGGTCAAGCTGTGCTGTCCATAGCACAGCAGTGATGGAGGCAGAACATCGATCAGCACAGATACCCATATATAAGGGGAGGCGAGAGTCACCTGGGGAGCACCCTCAGCTGCAAACCGGACCTGTCAGCTTGCAATTCCAAAGCCAGGGAAAGAAGACCTCTATTGCCTTGGACTGTGAGGCCCGGAGTGGGTGGGGACAAAGGAGGAGGCTCCCTGTCTCTCAACGGAGAGTGAACAGCAGGTATCCATCTTGGACCCCCACCCTCGCAAAAAACACCACAGTGTGGAGAGACAGGTTTCCCGATTGTGATGAGTGCATGGGGTTCCACCCCCTATAGCATAGGAGGTGTGGCAGCCCTGCCCAGGAAGCAAAGGTAAACACAGAACTGTCAGGATGGCACAGATCATGATAGAGAGCCCAGTGATGCAGCTGACCAGGCAGCAAATATCTAATCTAACAGCTCAGCAGATAGGAAATCTTTCTGAGGCTCAGTTCAGAGCTTTGGTTATAAAAATGCTTACAGACCTAACATCAGATCTTAAACAAGATGGGGAAGGAACGAAGGCTAGTCCTGCTGAAATGAACAAAAACACATACAAAACTAGTGATGAGGGCAAGAAAACCAGGGATCAAATCAACAAATTGGAATATAGGGAAGGAACAGTCAACCAGTGCAGAAAGAGGAAATGAGAAGTGAGGAAAATGAGGAGAGGCTCAGAAACTTATCAGACAGCTATAAGTGAGCCAACATCCAAATCATAGGGTTGCCAGGAGATGAAGAAGAAAAACTAGAAATTGAAAAATTATGTGAAAAAATAATGAAGCAGAACTTCCTTAACTTGGGGAAGGAATTGGATTTACAGGTCCAGGAAGCACAGAGAGTTCCAAATAAACCGGACTCAGGGAGAACCACTCCAAGACACATTATAATCAAAATGTCAAAAATTAAGGGTAAAGAGACAATCTTAAAAGCAGCAAGAGAGAAGAAGAGAACTACATACAAAGGGGTCCCAATAAGACTATCAGTTGATTTCTCAAGAGAAACTCTGCAGGCAAGAAGGGACTGGCAAGAAATATACAAAGTCATGAAAAGCAAAAACCTACAACCATGATTACTCTATCCAGCAAAGCTGTCATTCAGAATAGAAGGGCAGAGAAAGTGCTTCCAGGACAAAGTAAAACTCAAGGAGTTCATCAGATCCAAAGCACTGTTATATGAAATGTTAAAGGGACTTGTTTAGGAGAAAGAGGATCAAAACTATGAACATTAAAATGCAAACTGTATCACAACAACCAACAACAGAAGCTAGGGAACCGAAAAAAAGGCAAACTAAATAGGCAACAAGAGTGGGAAAAGAATTATAGGTATGAGGAACATTTTGGGAGGAGGTCAGTGGGGAAATGGAAGGGAAGGGAGGGAGATGGTACAGGAATTAAGAAGCATAGTAGGAGGGAATGGAGTAGACAGGAAGATGTTGAGAAGAACTATATGCACAACCTATGGGCATGGACTAAGGTGGGGGACAACTGGAGGTAGGAGGGTCACTGGGTGGAGGGGAACAAAGGAAAAAGAAATTGGGACAACTGTAAGAGCATAAACAATAAAGTATATTTAAAAAAAAAAAGAAAAGAAAAAAAAGAGTAAGCCAGAGGCCTCACTGGTTAGAATGCATGATCTCTCAGTCACATCCTGATGAAGAATTGTTTTAAACATACTATATAATTACTCCAGCTAAACCACCTAATTACTAAAGGCAGCTTTTTGACAGATGTTATCTGTGTGGGTATTTCTGTACCTGAAAAAAAAAGAAAAAATATTTATACTAATATGCTAATTTAAGATTAAAAATAGGAGAAAGTATCAGCACTCCATGTTCTTATTCAATTTGAGGTTAATGTGTTTGAGCTACTGTTGAATAAAAAGGCCCAATTACAATGGTTGTTGCAAATGTTCAACAAAACAGATCCCTGGTGAGTCCTAGGTCCTTTGAAAAGCATGTGTTATGCAATCACTAAGAACTGTTTGTGCGAAATCAAGTGCCTGATCTGCTTATACTTTGCTAAACAAAACTCCTTCACATTAGTTAGATAAATTAATAACCACTACAGTTTCTAGTTTCATAAGAAGCAGAAGCTCTACCTTGAATGTTTACAGGAGACAATTTGCTACTACTGTGGATAGATAGCAATCATCAACTCATGTTCCACAGATCTGGAATAGTTTTTTTTACCTTCTATCACTGTGGGGTCAGTTTCTTACTGTGAATGAGAAGCTGCCTTTGCCCTTCAAGAAAATGAAATAAAACCAGGATAACCTTCCTGCCCACTTTTCCATCCTAGTATTTCAGCATCTGAAAGGTTATTTTCGGATGTCATTAAATATAGCTAGTGATCCTTTAAATGAAATGGATTGAATGGCAAATGGCTTACCATCTTCTACCTTTTAGTTTGGTCACCTGAAAAAATTCACAACTCAAAATATGATGTAAGTAACACTAGCTCATCTCTATTTCTATTTTTCTGGGGAAAAAGTTTATTGGTGTTAATGCTGCAGTGTATGCTGATATGGTTATCTTTCATCAATATCTTCTTAACAGTAGAAAACAAACTAGTCTCCTCAGTTGCCACACTTGAAGTTTGGAAGTTACCATGACTTCCAATATTTTATTTGAGAAAGGCAACTGTAATGTTTTTTCCTCTCTAATATTTATTATTGCCAATGGAGAGTTCCTTCTCTGTAAGAATTTTCATAAATATGTGGTATTTTGAGCTATTTGTTTCTTAATTACTACAATCTCTTACCAATAGCCCTATAAGCAAAAAGCTAGGAATATACTATAAAAGACTAAGAATATACTATAGCTCTGCCTATGACTTAAGTGATTTTATATATATTTGTGTGTTTTTAAAAGTATATATTTGTATGTACATATAGCTGATGAAACTATTTGAGCATATTAATTATTAACTCTAAAGTCTTTTTAAAACTAAAGAACATCACTTCTCATATACTCTTTCTTTTGCTATTTCAAAACTAAAGTCTTTTGTAATGAAACTCAGAACTGATTGGGCATATGAGCAAGTATGAACCTAAATATCATTAAGAGGAAACTTGTGTAAAATACTAGAGAAGTTTTCCCTTTTAAGATGAGGGTAGGGGGAGGGGGAGGAGGAGGGAAAGAAGGGGAAGGGTCTAGTCAAGGAACTAATATGAATGACCCATGGACATGGACTACTAAATGTGGATGGTCTGTGAGAGAGGAAATGGGGTAGGTAGGGCAGGGGTGAGTAATGGGGGAAAATGGCACAACTGTAATAGAACAACAATAAAAAAATGGACAAAAATAACTTATTTATTTAATTGTGAAATTTATTGGCTTTAATAAATATATATTGAACATCATCTATAAGTATAGAAGGTGAATATGAGAGGGCTGTATGTGGAGTGAAACACAAAGGATCTCTGGGTTCATAGTCCCTCACAAAGTGATGATTTAGGACTGGGCTTACTTATGTGGCTTGCCATTTTTTGTATGAAAATAAATCAGACTCTAATGGTTGCAAATCCTTTTCCCTCATTGTTTTCTCTCCCATTATCAGACCTATTGTAATAGCCTAAGATGTATAGAAATCTATGTGACTCATATAATTGGCAACTCTTCTCTTAAAGGACAATAACATGTAAATTGGATTTCTCACATAAACTTATCATATGGGTTAAGTCAAAGGATTATAAAGCAAAATATTCTTAGCTTATCTTTCTTCTTTAAGTTTCCTTAGTTACGTGAGAATTTTCACAGAATAAAAGTGTAGCCAGGGAGTCTGAGGCAAAGGGTGGTTTTGCATTATTATTAATAAAAATGAACAGGCTGAAAATTCCATGTCTAACAATTTTTTAGAAACTATCACCTAATAGAGGAGAAATATCCATGTTCTTATAATGTAGACAACCTACCAGAGAAATACTGATATATCCAAGTATGGAATGGGATAGTCCACAACTGCCTCACCCTTGCTGACCATGACTGTTATCATTTTATCCTTTCTGGATCAATAAAGCATAAATAGAATATAATGGCCCACATAGACAGAGAAAATGAGAGCTAGCAGGTGGAAACAATGTTCACAGGATCTGATGATAAGAGTGATAGCTGTAAAAATTTTTGGAATGTAATTTGGTGATATGCGCAAGGATTAAAAATACCCTTTGGCCCAGCAATTCCACCAAAAGGAACTAGTCTGAAAAAAAGAAATCAGAAGAATGTATAGAGATGAATGAATAAAAATAGGTTCTTCATCCTAAGTCATTTTTTATAGGGAAAAATCCTCTAAAACAGGGAGTTATTTACTCAGGTATAAGCCAAATGAAAGGTAACTGAATTCAGTAAAATCGTTTGGGTACGGTACAATAGAGGCAAGTCAAGATTGTGGCAGGCCATGCAGGCAACTCTAGTGAACTGCTAGTTGGCGTTATTGGTTCAGAGTTGCCACAGTTTTGATTTATCAAAATAAACTGTAAATCCATATTTTTTGTAAGATATTTTTAAATTTATTATTAAGTGCTGGAAAAACCAAATGTAACTGTGGACTCCAAGGCATGCGCTGCCAGTACATATCATTTCAACAGAAAAAGTATATGAAAATCTATAGTGGAACAAAAATGCCATTACTAGAAATGATGATATAGATGTACATTTACTGATATATAAAGATGTTCCAGATGTTGCAAAGTAGCATGTGTAGTGTATCCCAATTTTTGCAAATACATATAACATATGTGTTGCATTTGATTGGTATGCAGATGGAAAAGACTTGATTATATCCACTAAACTCCTCATGGCTATCCCTGGATGAGGAATTTAGGGACATTTTGATTTTGTATTTTATAATTTTTCACCTTTGAGTATATATTGGGTAATAAAGTTTAATTAAAAATAGCAAAATATGTTTGATTCTGCAATGGAGAATGTGATACAAAATGCAACAGGAGGACAGAATGAAAAACTAAAGATGATGGTGAATTTAATAGAAAATTTAGAATGTTAAAAAATTGCTGGGACAAATTTAATGCATTCAAAAGTCATTTTGACAGATGCATTTTATATTACCAGCAGAATTATTTTCCTAAAGGGTACCAGAGTTACAAAGTTAAATAAGACAGAGCCTCTTCCCTCTAGGAGTCCACAGTCTAATGAGGGTCTCCCAGTGTTATCTTTTAATTGTGTAACTTAGAAATGTAATCACAGGATAAAAGAAGGACATAGGAACAAAGAAATTTAAAAACTGGGAAAACTGTAATATTGTTTTTGTGGCTTAAAACGTCAAGATGACAAATGTCTCAGAAAATATCGCTGTAAAATTATACTTGATTTTAACTGGGAAAATGTCATATTGCAATTTAAAACTATTTTAAAATAGAAAGGAAAATTTAATACTGATAAATTTACCAGAAAATCATACATAGAAAAACTACAAGTAATTTGTCTCCAAACATAATTAGAAAAATGACATTTTCCAAATAGGTTATTCCCCTTTTCAGGTGTCAAATTCTACATAAAGTAGGTGTGTGTTGGACAGAAATCTAAAGACATTTAGTTACCAAAAATGCTCCACATCAATAAAAGCTGCTGAAGGAGTCACAGACACCAAAGATAATGCATACAGGAGACATTAATTTTTTTTATGTAATAAAAAACACTGAAGAGATTTTTAAAAATTCAGCTATTTTTTATATGCTTTACTGATTATGCTGTTATAGTTGTCCCAATTTCTTTTTCCTTTCTTCCTCTCCACCCAGTGACCCCCTCCTTCCAGTTGTCCACCCCCTTTAGTCCATGCCCATTGGTTGTACATGTAGTTCTTCTTAACATCTTTCTGTCTACTCCACTCCCTCCTACTATGCCTCTTAATTCCTGCACCATTTCCCTCCATTTCCCCCTTTCTCCCTCCCTTCTGACCTCCCCCATAAAGTTCCCCATGCCTATAATTCTTTTCCCACTCTCGTTGCCTACTTAGTTTGTCTTTGTTTCAGTTCCCTAGCTTCTGTTGTTGGTTGTTGTGATATAGTTTGCATTTTAATGTTCATAGTTTTGATCCTCTTTCTCCTAAACAAGTCCCTTTAACATTTCATATAACAGTGCTTTGGATCTGATGAACTCCTTGAGTTTTACTTTGTCCTGGAAGCACTTTCTCTGCCCTTCTATTCTGAATGACAGCTTTGCTGGATAGAGTAATCATGGTTGTAGGTTTTTGCTTTTCGTGACTTTGTATATTTCTTGCCAGTCCCTTCTTGCCTGCAGAGTTTCTCTTGAGAAATCAACTGATAGTCTTATTGGGACCCCTTTGTATGTAGTTCTCTTCTTCTCTCTTGCTGCTTTTAAGATTGTCTCTTTACCCTAAATTTTGACATTTTGATTATAATGTGTCTTGGAGTGGTTCTCCCTGAGTCCGGTTTATTTGGAACTCTCTGTGTTTCCTGGACCTGTAAGTCTATTTCTTTCCCCAAGTTAGGGAAGTTCTGCTTCATTATTTTTTCACATAATTTTTCAATTTCTAGTTCTTCTTCACCTTCTGGAAACCCTATGAATCAGATATTGGCCCACTTATAGCTGTCCCATAGGTTTCTGAGCCTCTCCTCATTTTCCTCACTTCTCGTTTCCTCTTTCTGCACTGGTTGACTGTTTGTTTCTTCCCTGTGTTCTGATTTGTTGATTTGATCCCTGGTTTTCTTTCCCTCACCACTAGTTTCATACGTGTTTATGTTCATTTCAGCAGGACTAGCCTTCATTTCTTCCCCATCTTGTTTAAGATCTGATGTTAACTCTGTAAGCATTTTTATAACCAAAGCTCTGAACTGAGCCTCAGAAAGATTTCCTATCTGCTGAGCTGTTAGATTAGATATTTGCTGCCTGGTCAGCTGCATCACTGGGCTCTCTATCATGATCTGTGCCATCCTGACAGTTTTGTGTTTACCTTTGTTTCCTGGGCATGACTGTCACACTTCCTACGCTATAGGGGGCGGAGCCCCATGCACTCATCACAACCAGGAGTCCTGTCTCACCATGCTGTGGCGTTTTCTGTGGAGGCGAGGGTCCAAGATGGATTTCTGCCATTCATTCCCTGCTGAGAGACCTGGAGCCTTCTCCTCTGTCCCCACCATCTTTGGGCCTCACAGTCCAAGGCAATAGGGGTCTTCCTTCCCCGGAGTTGGAATTGCAAGCTGACGGGTCTGGTCTGTAGCCGGGGGTGCTCCCCAGGCACTTCTCGCCTCCCTTTAAATATGGGTGTCTGTGCTTACCGCTGTCCCACCACTGCTGCTGCCACCAGCACAGCTTGACCTCTCTGCCCCAGCTTCACCCATCCTACCCATCCAGATGAGCACCACTTCTTTATAACTTCATACGTTGGACTTCCATTTATTTTATGGAACTTCTGGTTATTTCTAGTTTTGTGGTAGTTGTATTCCTTCTTAGTTGTGGAGGGAGATGGAGTGTGTCAGTCTAGGCCTCAATCTCAACCAGAAGTCTCCTGTGTGTGTTTGCCTCTGTGTCTTAGGTACAGCTGTCACTCCTGTTACGTTGTAAGGGATGGAGCCTTAGGGGTTCGTCAGTACAGGGTGACCTGTTTCACCACATGGTGGTGCTGTACGTGGGGGAGGGGTCTTAGAAGGAACAATGCTGCTTGCCCAGCACTTGCCTTTTTTCCAGGCACTTCTCCCACTTCCGTATGGGACTGTTTCCTCTCTAGCTGTTTCCCTGGCTGTCGTTCCCAGAGTGAGTGTGTCCGCAGATGTTTCTAGGACTGTGGGGGCCCTTAAACAAGCGGACTCCGCTGAGAGACCAACAGTTTCTGCCTCCACCCCAACCTCCACTAGTTTGCACAGTCAAAAGCTTGATTTTCCCCAGAGCTGGGACCATGAGCTGAGCAGTCTGGTGAGGAGCTGGGATCACTCCCCAGGTATTTCTCCTGAGTTTTAAAAACATGTAACTATGCTTTCTGCTGTCCTGCTGTTGCCACCACTGCTGCCAGCACCACACCGCATCCTCGCTGTCCTGGCTTTGCCCCTCCTAACTGTCTGGATGAGTATTTCTTCTTTTTATCTTTGTTTGCTGGACTTCCATGAAGTTTAATTTTTTGGAACTTCTTGTTGTTTCTAGTTCCGAGGTAGTTGTATTCCTTCTTAGCTGTGGAGGGAGGTGCAGCATGTCTGTCTACACCTCCATCTTGGCCAGAAGTAGTAGTTAAGTTTTTACTGTGTGCCTTATAAAAGCATCTTGTGGAACCTCACACAAAGCATTAAGGACAATTAAAACATATAAATAAAGTGATCACTTGCAAATTGAAATATGAATTGATGTGATGAAATGTGCAGTGACATAAAATGATAGTTGAAGATGCTAGGCTTAAAGGACAAAGTAAAGATGATGGAAGTGGCTGAATAGAAAGAGCATAGGTAAGTAAGTGGTATCTGTAATATAGACATGCAAGGTAATGATCCAAGGCAGTAAATTCAAAAGAAATGTGCTGTTAATAGTCACATGCTGCAAAACATTTAAGAGGATCCAGTATCTGTATATTGGTAGAAAAGCACGTAGAAGGTTCTGCATAGGTTTTCATAGCAATAAGCCCACTGAACAATTCAAGAAGCACTAATAAAAGAATCATTGTTCAGTAGAGGAAATTATGAAAGAATTTTTAAAAATGTAACTGGGATTATGTATAGAAAGCCACATACATTTTCTTTTACTTTAGAAGTAGAGAGATACTAAAGCTTAGAGAAACAATACAAGCCAAATAATAAAAACCCAAGATTTGCTGAAAATAGAAAAAATAATATACAGAGAAAGACCAGTAACAAACAAAGCTAAATGAAAAAAGTTTAGATGACAGCCTGTACTTTTTAAGGAATAACTCTTTCAAATTACATTTTCAAATTTCTGTTATTTTTATAAATCCCTTTTCTACAATGTTTTTATTATACTGATTTGAGTGTAGCTCTTACCAAACAAAACTAAATTGGTTCTGAATAAAGAGCCTCTTAAACATTTGTCCTTAAAGACTATACCGGTGGTGCTGAACTTGTATGTTATCCTGGTACATGATTTTGCATTAACTTCCTCATCAGGCTCAGGTTTCCAGACATGTTGGACTTGTAGGAACAAGATCCTGGCCTTATCTCTAGCCCACTGTCCAGAGGACCAGGTGAAAACACTTGCCGAACCACACTAGGCTGCAGGGTCCAAACCTTTTTTCTTCCCTCTGACCCATACTTCCTCTTCCTCCTTCTGCAAAGCCAACTCCTTCCCACCCATATGTAGGTTGTCTGCAAAAGACCCACTTTGAATCCAAAGATGAACACTGAAAGTAAAGGGACAGAAAAAGATATTTCATGCAAATGGAAACAAACAAACAAAAAAGCTGCGGTAGCAATACTTACATCATACAAAATGGACTTTAAAACAAAGGCTATATATAAGAAGAGACAAAGAAGGACACTACATCATGATAGGGGAGCAATCCAACAAGAGGATATAACCCCTGCACCTAACATAGGAGCACCTAAATATATAAAGCAAATCTTGATGTGCATAAAGGGAGATACCAACAGTAAGACAGTCATATTAGGGGACTTTAACACCCCATTGACATGAATGGATAGAAAAATCAATAAAGACACAGTGACTTAAATGACACATTGTACCAGGTGGATTTAATTGATAGTTATAGAGAATTTCGTGCCAAAGCAACACAAAACACTTTCTTTTTAAATGCACAAGGAGCATATTCTAAGATAGACCATGTTAGGCACAGAACAAGTCTTGATAAATTTAAGAAGATTGACATCATAATTAAGCATTTTCTTTGACCACAACGTTATGAAATTAGAAATCAATTACAAGAAAAAAACTGAAAAACACACAAACCCATGAAGGTTTAATAATGTATTACTAAACAATAATTGGATGAACAATGACATTTTTAAAAACTCAAAAGATACGTTAAAACAAATGAAAATGAAAACACAATGACCTAAAATCTATGGAACATAGCAAAAGAGTCCTAAGAGAGAAATTCAAAGCAATACAAACTTACCTCAAAAAAAATGAGAAAATCCCAAATAAACAACCTAAACTTACATGTTAAGGAACTAGAAAAAGAACAAGAAAATCTTGAAGTGAGTAGAAGGAAAAAATAATAATGATCACATCAGAAATAAACAAAATAATCTAAAAAAATGAAACAAAGAACTGGTTCTTCGAAAAGATAAATAAGTTTTACAAACCTTTAAGCAGAATCATTAAGAAAGAAAAAAGAGAATACCTTCAAAAAATTGGAATTTAAAGAAAAGTAACAAATGGCACCATAGAAATACAGAGGATTATAACAATTATAACAATTATATGCCAAAACATTGAATAGTATGGAAGAAATGAGATTTCTAGAAACATACATTTTTTCAAGACTCAATCAAGAAGAAACAAAAAATCTAAACAGACCGATTGCTACCAACAAAATCAAACAGTAACAAAAAACTCCAAACAAACAAAAGTCCTGAACTGAATGGCTTCTCGGGTAAATTTTACTAAACATTCAAAGAAGACCTAAGACCCATCTTTCTCAAACAATTTTTAAAAATTTAAGAGGAGGAAAAACTCCCAAGCTCATTTTACAAGGACACCATTAACCTGATTCCCAAACAAACCAAAGACATTAAAAAAATTATACACCAATATAACTGATGAATATAGGCATAAAAATTGTCAACAAAATATTAGCAAACCGAATTCACCAAATACATTAAAAAGATTATACAACATAATCAAATAAAATTTGTTTCTGGGTTGCAAGATTGTTTCAATATTAGCAAATCAATTAATGTGAAACACCACATAAACAAAATGAAGGATAAAAATCATATGAGCATATCAATAGATGGAATAAAAACATTTGAAAAAATGCAGCACCCATTTATGATAAAAAAAGACTCTCATGAAAGTGGAAATAGATGGAGCATATCTCAAAATCATAAAGTCTAAATATGTGGGTTCACAACTAACATCATATTAAATGGCAAAAAGCTGAAAGTATGTTCCTTAAGATCAGGAACATGATAAGAATGCCAATTTTCACCAGTTTTATACAGCATAATATTGGCAGTCTTAGTCCAAGCAATATCAGACAAGAAAAAGAAATAAGACATCCAAATTAGAAACGAAGAAGTAAAACTGTCATTATGTAGAGATGACATGATGACATATATAGAGAACCCTACATATTCTACCCTAAACTACTAGGACTGATAAAGGAATTCAGTAAAGTAGCAGGATACAAAATTAATACTCAGAAATTGGTTGCATTTTTATTCACCAATATGAGTTATCAGAAAGAGAAATTATGAAAACAATCTTATTTGCAATTGTATAAAGAATAACCAGGAATAAATTTAATCAAGGAGATAAAAGACCTGTACTCAGAAAATTATGACATTGATAAAGATACTAATAAATGGAAGCACATACTGTGCTCATGGATAGGAAGAATTAACATTGTGAGAATGTTTATACTATACAAAGCAGTCTGTAGATTCAGTGCAATATTTTTCAAAATGCCAATGGTACTTTTTTTACAGGACTAGAATAAATAATTCTAAAATTTATGTGGAACCACAAAAGAAGACCCTGAATAGCCACAGCAATCTTGAAGGAGAAGAACAAAGTTAGAGGTATCATGCTATCTGATATTAAACTATTCCACTTCTGTGTAATTATCTGAAGAAACAAAAAACACGAATTGGGAAAGGTATTTGCCTCCCTATGTTCATTGCAGCATTATTTACAATAGCTAACATTGGAAGTAGGTCAAGTGCCCATCAGTAGATGAGTGAATAAAAAAAATCTGTGGTACATTTATGCAATGGAATACTATGTGGCCTTAAAAATAATTAGATCTCATCATTTGTGACAACATGAATGGATACAGAGGGTATTATGTTAACTGAGATAAGTCAGACACAGAAAGACAAATGCCATCTGATTTCACTTATATGTGGAATCTAAAGAACAAAACTAACAAACAAAACCAAAACAGACTCAGATACAGAGAACAGACTGATGGTTGCCAGAGGGGAGGGAGAGTGAAGGGCTGGATGAAAAAGATGAAGGTATTAAAAAGTACAAATTGGTAGTTTCAAAATAGTCATGGGGTGTAAAGTCCAACATAAGGAATGTAGCCAATAATATTGTAACAATTGTACAGTACCAGGTAGATACTAGACTTATTGGGGGATCACTGTAATATTGTATAATTGTCTAACCACTATGCTGTATACCACAACCTAATACAAAATGATACTGAATTTCAACTGTAATTTAAAAACAACAACAACAAAAAAAGAAACCCAACTCTTTTCTCGATGTGATGTCCAATGTGTAACTCTATTTTAAGGCCCTATCGTGGGGAGTAGGAACAGGGTATGTAATCTGTAAGGCCTCCTGGAATTGAACAAATTTTATACAAATTTGAATTATGATAATTTGAAATATGACTTCAAATTTTAATGTTACTGTAAAGTTTATATTCAAGTGACATTCCTGTGATAACTTTTCCCATCTTCTTTAACACCACCCAAAAGTTCAGGAGGAACTGAGGCCCTGCTCTGTGTCCTGAATTTATATTGAAAATCAAAATCAAAGGGATTCACTCCCTATGTTCTAAATTCAAAACAAAAATAAACCCAACAAAACCAAGACTTTGTGTATATTCAATGCTGATGGGCTGAGTAAATTGTGAGCTAGAGTGTTTCTATAGCTGGTAAACCGAAATGACAGCCAACCATGTCACAGACTTACCGAGACTGGCACTTCTTGGTGCATTCACTAAGTGGTGGTGAAAGAGCTAGTGCTGATCCACTCACCTGAAAGTCAGTAACTCTGGAACCAAAGCTGGATGTCAGAAAACTATTGCCACACATTTAGGAGAGTGCATTCTGCCAAATACCAACTATAATATTGAGGAAATACAAAGGCAGCATTAAGCAAAAGAACATTCTGAAGACTGTACACTTATGCAAGCCAGACTGTATCCATACTTTCCACTTATCCCCATAGGAAATTTTATCTGAATGCTAGTTCTGAGTTATGGGTGGACCTTCAGGAATGCATGCCTGCACTGCATAAAACTCAACCACTCTGAGATTGCCAGGTAAGGTAGCTCTAACTATAGCTCTTTCTCTCTTGCATCCTGGCTTCTCTGCAAGCCTAAGGCAGTCTGGCAGCCTGGGGCTTCAGCTGTTTGATAATTTTTCAACTCCAATAACCCAGACAACATAAACTCTGGAAAACCAGCAGTACCTGAAAATCTGCCTTCAGCTCCATTTGTTTCATTGCTATGTGGTGTCATGCAGCAAACTTAGTTTCTATAATAATAGAAAATAAATCAATATACTTGATTGTGTACTTTTAAAGACTTTTTTTTAGGTTGAATTATTTGCCTAGAATCTATTGTTGTTGTTGTTCAAATAAAGCACTGTTGGAAAGCCTGGGTGTATATCCCTCGTACAGATACTGAGCTGTTTGGAGATATGGGCCTTATCTATTATATTACAATAGCTTCCCCGTTTCTTAAATTTGCCTGATTGGTACTTGATAAACACATATGAAAATGATGGAAAGTATAAAATAAGTTTTATGGTATTACCTAGCTACCTAAACTATGTTCCTAACATTTCATCCATAATAAAATAGATTTTGAGTTCCCAATAACTGAGTTACAAATGTGCTATTGGAATTTATTCTATTGATTTAAATTAAGACTGGTTTATACACAATAAGTTGAGAATCATAGTTGCAAATGGATTATTTTTGTCCACAGTTACACTGAAAAAAGCAAATATGTCACATCTCTTAGGCAGCAAATCCCTTTCTAGTCAGGCTATGATGACTGTATTTTTAACTTGCCCATCTTCAAGAAATGAATCCATCCTTTTTTAGCTGTAATCATCTTGGCTCAAAAGACCTGGATATATTTTTTTTTTTTTGTCTTTTGTTTTTCTGCAAAGGCCCTATGATTCATCATAAGAAATGGAAACTGGCCAAAATAAGTTGTGCAAAGATTCCTAAGGGAAAAGATTCAATTTTCCAGTTGATGTTCTTTCTATAAGTTAATTGTGTCTTTTAAAGTCACCAAAACAAAACAAAACAAAACAAGGCATAGCAAACAAACTAATAAACACAACCTTCCACTTAGGACATTTTTTTCCCATGAAATTTTGTATCTTTAATAAAAATACCCATATATTTGTGCTAATACTGGGCTAATAATGCTCAGAGTCTGTGAAATGGCAGCCTCAGAAAAGACATGTGCATCACCATCACGCTGTTTTTTGGCCTCACATTGATTCAGAAACATAAATACATCTAACGACTATTGTACAACTTAATGACTCACTTGGTCCATAAGACAATTCATAGATCAGGTTCAAAAAATTGTGAAAAGAAAAATTATGATTTGAATAAGAAATAAAGATTTTCCAGTTTTAACAAAAGAAGGCTAAAGATGGAGGGCAACTTGCAAAATAGGTGAATGCTTGTGGCTTATGAATTACATCTCCCAAATTGTCATGTTTCCTATTATTTTCATAGAAAATTAAGACAGAACTTGAAACATTTACAAAGGGAACTTAAATGCAGCAAGAGTATAGCTAACATGGAAGATGTTAATAGTGCTATTAGTCAGTGTGATTTCTATCATTATCAGCCATTATTCTAAAATGGTAAGTTGTTAATAAAGAGCTCAGCTGAAATTTCCATCTTTTTTGTAGTCATCGTGTAAAATGCATATACTCTGTCTCTAAATTGTCACCCTTTTGTCACAAATTGCTCATTATATTTGCTTAGACTTGTGACATGGAAAATATTTTATTTAAAGGAAATAAAGGCAGAAAACATTGAGCAAAAGACCAGTGACTTTTTATAGAATGTGTATTTTAAAATTGTTAGCAGTGGTCATAGACTATGAATGAGTAAATAGATCCTAGGAATTCTCCTCGCAATTAAAAAGAAAAAATAGAAAAGAAAAAACTAAACTAATACAGATTAATACAACCTGAAGGTGAGCTCTAGATTATTTAAAAATTAAAATAATTTTGAAAGCCTCATTTGAAGGGAGCCTCAGTGAATAGGTTCAAGAAGTTTTGAAAGCATGTGTAAGTTGCTTACTTCAATCAGAAATTATACTGGTTAACCTTTGGTGGTTATAGGCACATATGTAAATAAATATAATGCCACATATAAAAAATAGTTCATACTTAGATATCTCACTTAAAGATTAAAATGTAGATAGAATATACTAGAATTTTGGTCTAAATACCAGAAAAAAGAAAAAGAAGTGAGGGAAAGAGTTTATATTATTTTCTTTAGGACAGAATGTGGCAAAATTAACTTAGTTTCTGGATAATGTATTACAGACTTTGACTTTAATTTTTAATTTAGTTTAAGGGGTTCATGAAATCATATAGCAGAGAGATGCAAGTTAAAACCACAATGATATCACCTCACACCTACCACAAAGGCTTGACAACCAAAAGCCAAGAGTTAGCATGTTGCAGAATTTGAACTTATGTTAAACTTCTCTTTGTGCAGAATTCATTTTGTACTCTGTAACATGCTCAGTAGACAGAATTTAAATGCATGTATTGTGCCATGAGAATGACTGTATATAGTAATAGCCCACAAACTACCAGACTTTTCTGAACCATAATCACAAAAAAATTAAATTTTGTTCTTGAGTGACTTCATTGTGAAACATATTTTGACTGGACTGGAATTCTGTATGAATTTTGAATATGTATATAATATTTGTGAAATAACTTATTAAAAAAACTATCTTCTGCCATTCTAAATGCATTAAAACTGTTTGCATCATATTACGATCTTTCATTATGTTTTCAAATAAATTTTCAGTTTTTTGCTCTTCCTCTTCACCTTCTGGCATCCCTATGATTTGGATGTTGGTACATTTGGAGATGGCCCAGAGGCTCCTTATTCTATTCTCATTTTTATGAATTATTTTTTCTTCTTGTAGTTCTGATTGCTTTTTTCTTCCTTGTTTCAAATAGTTAATTTGAATCTTGGCTTCATCCCTTCCACTATTCTTTCCCTGAGAGTTTTTCTTTATTTCACTTAATGCAACCTTCATTTCAACCTGGGTCTTTTTTATGTTGTTTCAGTACCCAGTGAATTCTTTGAGCACCCTGATAGCCGGTGTTTTGAACTTTGCATTTGATAGGTTGCTTATCCTATTTCATTTAGTGCTTTTCTTGTATTTTTTCTTTTTTTCCATTTAGGCCATATTTCTTTGTCTCTTCATTTTGGCAGCTTCCCTGTGTTTGCTTCTGTGTATTAGGCAGAGCTGCTTTGATTCCTTGTTTCACCCATCTGGATGAATGTGGTTTCTTTAAATCCTTGGTTGTTGGACTTTTATACAGCCTGATTTTCTGACGAATCTGGGTGATATTTGTTTTGTAGTTTAGTTGTAATTGTTGCTGTAGCTGTGCGTGGAGGCAAAGTGCATTACCTATGCTTCCATCTTGGCTGGAAGTCTCTTCATCTGTGAGTGGCCAGCTGAGTGGCCTGGGCGGCAGACCCTCACATGCACCGTGTCTCATATTATGACCTTTAAAAATGTTGTTTCAAAGCCAAATGCTTCATGAATAAATAAGCTTTTATAATATAGAGGGAATTATTAGAAATATTATTTTAAAAATGTATTCATTAAAAATAAACATTTTATTTTTATTTACTAAAAATATCTTAAAAGAATAACTGTAGTATGACATCCGTCATTCTAAGCTAGTGCACTAAAACATATCCATAGTGCGTGCAGTTTCTAATATATGCTTTTTAATCATGCTTTGTGCTTCTTCAAGCAAAAACAACTTACACTCTTCGGCATTAAATGACAGAAATCACAGTTAGTAATTCTGGTTGAAGTCTTTTGTTAATACCTCATATTTATCAAAAAAATTCCCTGTTCTAGGTTTTAATGTATACTGCAATTGAAAAACACAAATGGTACCAGAGAGCATACGGTTTTTTAATTTCCTTAAAAATAAAAAGCTAGGGAATTAAATGCTTGCTAATGAAGTGTTACATTTCTTAGTTTTCTGCAGCTCATTTTAATTGAAAAAAAAATTCCTTAAAGTGTCTCCCATTTTCCTATTCTCAGAAGAGAACTAAGAATGATCTATAAAAAACATGCAGTTCAATGACTAAAAAAACTGAATCAAAAAGAGGAATTCTTTTCAAAATCTTGCATTCCTTTTACATATATGAAAAGAGGTATAGAGTTCAGATGTTCAAAAATTTATTTTTAACAGATACTTTTTTCAGAAGAATAATCTCAGTAGTTTATGGGAGTGACAAATGAACATTTTAGGCCCACCCGACTCCCCTACCCCTGCAACACTGAACTAAATTACTTGTCCTCCAAACAGATCCCTCTATACATCTCTCTCTTGCCTGAAATACCAGTTAAAACAGTAAGAAGCTGATGAAAAATATGTTGTGTTGACATAGGGATAAAACAATGATGGAAAAGTGTGAAATTATGGTGTGGCTCTGGGACCAGGTTGCACTGGACAGCAAGATTTGAAAAGACTTCCTGAGGCTCCATGCCATTCACAGGGAGTGCAGCTGTCTCCTCGAGGACTGGGGCAGCTTGAGATGCATAGCCCAAGGGAGGCTGGTAAGCTGTATCTGTAGGGACCCTGGATGAACTGGGATGTCTAATTTCTCCTCTGCGTTCTGCCTTTGACTCAAGGCAATAATAGTGCTATTCATGAGGGCCTGCATTTCAACAGCACCCTTGGTTTCGAGAAACTTTGTTATTAGACAGTGAGTGAGAGTAAGAAGCACAGAGAAGTGGTTCTACATATCCAGGACATTGTCTCTATAGACCCCTTAGAAGCTAAAGGGGGAACATGTGGTAGGGAATATGGAAGAAAGGGAAGGGAGAGGATGCCTGAAGGGAGGGCAGGGAAGGAGGAAGAAGACGTAGTACATGGGGGAAGTGGAAGAGGAGGTGGAGGAAGAAAAGAAGAAATAGAGTGGGAGAGGCTGATGTCTTTGTTTCTTCTACTGAAGCACACTCATCTAGAATCATCAACATGAAAGTGTCTTTGAGATGGTAAAATACTATGTGTGTGTGCACCTACTTGTACTTGAGGGTGCACTTGAGCCTTCATGAAGGTGTGTGTGCAGTGTTTGTTTGCTTGTTCCAGCCTTTGGCTTCCTCTCTCAGGAAACCCCTGGGTGTCAGGGGCCTCAGTGGTACAATGGATTGGGCTCTGTATTCTCTGAGAAGACTGTGGACAGGTCTGTTAGGACTATGGGGCTTTGCTTCATATTCAGGCTGAGAAGATATCTTTTCACATTCCCCCCAGTCCCTTTGCTATTAGGTTGTCCAGTCTCCAAAATTCTGAGGATGTCTATAACTTTGTTTTAAAGGAATTTCAGTGCTTGAGATATCTTAGTATCTAACCATGTGACACAGCTATTTTATTTACCTCGTTCCTGCTCCTCATGGAAGGGTGCTTTATCTCACAGTTGGAGCAGGAAACAAGGTAGTATCTGCTTCAGAAACATGAAAATTAAACATGAACTTATCTTTTTCATAGGAATGTACTCTTATAGAAAATATAAAACATTTACAGCATGCAACATTTACACATTTCCCAAGAGTACAAATATTTCTTTTACTTATTTATGTGCTTATTTTTGCCACTTGTAATTAAAAGCAGCAGTTGAGACCATATATATGATCAATTTCTAGAAAACTGATCATGAGAGTAGTTGAGCAGGAAATGAATAAAGTAGGGGATGAATAGATCTATAATAATTATTCCCTGTATAAATACGTTCATCAAGAAATTCTTTTAAAAGTCAAGCTGACTGCATACAATGCTCATTTATTTATTTGATACAGGTGAAGAAAAGGCTGATATTTAAAGTTAAAATTTAGGTACTACAGGTGGATAGAGATCAATTACAATGAGGGAAAAAGACTACTGATTGCCAGAATTTCAATTCACACACATTCTTCCCTTCCAGCCTACAGAGTTAAATTTTGAGACTTTTGAGGGACTATATTACAAACTGATTGAACAAGTTCACCAGAGGTATTTTTGCATGGGAGCTGAGGATTCTCCTTGGAAAGCATTTACCCTGCAGAAAATGGCACCTGCACTGAAATGTTGAGAGAGTCAACATTTGAGTAGAATAGTAACTGCCCCTCAGCTTTACATTGTGGCACAAGCATCCTAATACCTGGCTAATGGGCAAGTCCCAGGCAGATTAGAGCAGCTACAAAAGAGACCTGTTGACTCGAAAGCTTTGAAAGTCATTGGAACCCAAATTGCATACCTTTAGAGATGCCTCTACCATAGTAAAAAGCAAGAAGGGGGACAGGCACTTGTGAGCACTCAAGTGCTTCTGGGATGATGCTTACTTGAACAGTGAGAATATTAATTAGTTGGCAAGTTTAGTGCCTGTGAAAAATGGAAGAACATTATCACAGCTTGTTAGAGACTGTGGTGCCCTATAGGAATATTCTCGTTTGTAAGGCACCTCTTGGAGATTGCACATATATTTCATGGGGATTTTGTAAGGAGCTGAAGGTTTTAAATTTTCTGTCAAAGGCAGAGCCAGTGAAATGTGAGTTATAACTTTTGTTGTGATCCAATTCTTTCATGATGCTCAGAAATACTGATTTTAAACAGAAATCCATATTTTGGGTAAAATGAGCTGAAAATATTAACCTGGCTTTCTATTTCTGTGGGCTTACAGCAATATTACTGACTTGCAGATATTTTATTTTATTTTTATAATTTAAATATTAATTTTTTTTCTTTTTTATTCAATTTATTTGGGTGACACTGGCTAACAAAATTATACAGGTTTCAGGTGCACAATACCACAACGCATCGTCTGTACCATGTATTATGTGTTCACCACCCCACGTCAAGTCTCCATCTGTCACTGTTTATCTCCCCTTTGCCTCCCCTTCCCTCTTCCCACACCCCTTCCCTGGCAATCACTACACTGTTGTCCATGTCTATGAGTTTCTTCTTTTTCTTTTTCCATTTTTCAATCCTTTTATCCCCCCATCCAGTTCCCCAAACTCACCCTTCCCCCCAAGCTGTCAGCCTTCTTTTTATCTATGTGACTTGCAGGCATTTTAGATTATCCTTCTGATGGGGAAGAAGAGACTCCTGGGTTTAAACTTAGAAATTGTCAGATTGACTTAGCACTTTAAGGCATCTGGATTGAGGGTTATGTTTTTGCCAATAGAAATTGTGATTTAAAACAACTCTAGGCTCTCAGTTAAACAAGCTTAAACCATGACCAGGACTCTAGGAGTTTCCCTGGAGTGGGTTTGGAGGTGTTTCTGCAGGAACTGGTGCCCACACTAGCCACATTTACCCTGCAGCATGGTCATCTAGCATCCTTAGTGAAACCCTTTGTTAGTAGGTTTCTACAAAGTTTATACACAGTGACGTCCTATTTGACCAGAAGTCAGACTCCTGGCACCCTCTATTCTCTGAATTACAAACTCATAAATAAGTAAAAATGTTCTTGAGTACCCAAAAATAACTTCCACATCCCCAGACTAAAGCATGAACTTTCTTTCTTAAAGATATATGTGCTCTCACTTAGAGATTGTTTATTCTTACTTAACTGAGGTCATAATAATTGTGGGTTTTCTGGTTTCCCAGATCAATGTAGATTATAAGTAACAAATTAGAAAGGGGTAAGAAAATATTAGAGGCAAGACAACTGGCACTCATGAAGTGACAGTTATTAGATAAGAAAGAAGAAAGCAGAAAAGCAGAAAATTAAAAACACAGACATAGAACTGTATATATTTTACAGAATAATGCAATGATAGTGATTCATAATAATGGCACAGTTATAAAGGCCACATTGTGTTCAGCAGTTATTTTTAAAAGGCAGGGAAGAATTTAATATAGTTTTTAAAATTTACATAAAATAATATAAAAATTAGATTTGAGCATTCAAAGGGGTAAGTTTGAGCTATCTGGATGAAATATGCAGCCTGCCTCCTTCCCAAAGATGATTACTGTTTTTGAATTTTCAGAGCACTTTATCTGTACCTTTCTAATGGTGCTTGCTGTTTTCATCATTGTATTATAGTCATTTGAGTTCATGCTAAATGCCATTTAACTCACTCAGAGGCATGGAAGAAGCTGGATTTAGTCTCTGTCATGCCATGATATACGTGACTTTGGAGAGCCAGTCTGTCTCTCTGTGCTTTAGCTTTTTTATTTATAAGACCTGGGATTTGAAAAAAATGGACTTGAGTTTCTTCTAGTTTATAAATTTTATTCCTTTGTGTAGTAAATTATAAGAATTTTACAGCAAATTGTACAAGTATAGATGAATCTCTTACACTTTGAGGACATCTGTGGTCACAACCGAAATATTTACATGGGCTTTTTACCTGATCAATGTTCATTCTTTGCAATATAAATAAAGGAATTTTTTCAAAGTCATATTTGGTGTCCACTGTTTTTACTTCCTTGACAACCATTTTCTGCCTGACATTATAGAAAAAATCCCATTGCTGTTATCTCAGTCTATGTAGTTCTAGTGAGGTTCCCTCTTCCATTGGCTCTAGAATAGTCAAGTGACCTGGGCCTGACTAATCAGCATAGACCACCCTGAAGGGCAGAGTGATTGGGTCAGTGATGGATATGTGACCTAAGCTAATTCCAAGCCTTTTACTGGAACTAGTCACACATTTAGGAAATGTGTAGACATTGCTCCTTGTTAATGTTTTATATTTTCTGGAAAAATAGATTACAATAATAAGTGCATTGAGATATAACTCTAATTCATTAATATATAAATTGACATATGTCACTATTTGAAACATATTTTTTTCATTCTCTAAATTAAATTATTTAGTAACACAAGTTGATCATAAATAATCCCAATGAATTCCAATTTTGATGACTTTAGGTATTATTTATATGATTTTATTTTTGTTGCATGCATCTGTTTCCTGCTAAATAATGCCCAATATTGGCCATGATTTCAAACAGGAAATGCCATTAAACCCTTCCAATGGTTCCTCATCATAACATTTTAATTTTAGGAGAGTCTCATCATACCCTTTGTTAGTCATCATGCCTCATTCTTTCTCCACCAGTACCAATTCCCATGCCCTACACCTTCCATGCTGGCCCCAAGCAACTGCTAATTTACTTTTGGTCCTTATTAATTTTTCTGTTTGGGCATTTTATATAAATGGAATTATACAACATGTGGTTTTTTTTTTTTTTTTTACTTTACATAATGTTTTCAAAGTTCATCAATGTTGTAGCATGCATAAGTACTTCATTCCTTTTTATTGTTGAATAATATCCCAGTGTATGGGTATGTTACATTTTGTTTATCCATCCACCATTAAAGAAAAATTTGACTCTTTACATTTTGGGGATATTGTGAATAATGCTTCTATGAATGTTTGTATACAAGTTTTTGTGTGGACATACATTTTCATCTTTCTTGGGTATGTACATAGGACTGAATTTGCTGGGTTCTATAGACTCAAGAAATCTTACACAAAGGCATGTCTGTGGGCCGTGTTCTGTTCTAATTACTCAAGGTAGCTTTTCTATGTTTCATATAATATATGTACAAGGATGACCAACTTAGATTTTAACTTCAACTTTGTTCTTGCTTCTATAAGAAATTGAATCAATAATAAGTAATTTTCTGTCTTCTGTACCTCACATTACTCAACACATCACCATTAGAAGATGGTCTTGCTAATTTATTTCTAGATATCTTATCCTAAGGGAAATTAAAACTACTTTGTGTTTCAAAGGCAATACATAAACAAGCCCCATGTAGGTCCTATGGGGAAAAAGATGGATGAAGGGAGAGGAATTGGGAGAATGGAGGTTTGGTTTTGATGAGTTTCTGTGAGATATTGGATATTTTTTCTCTAAATGAAGGTAATGGTTATGCATATTTATTGGGAAGATTCTGGGAGCAGTGGGTGAGAGTCTTCTGTGGCTGTGGATAGCCGTGAAAGGTATCTCTGACTTGTCTGGAGACCCAGTGAAGGGCTAGAAGAAAACAATAATAAATGGTATTGTAGTAAAGGTTGTGACCACCAAGGATCAGGCCTATTCCTTGGTCTCCTGTAGCTACATAAATTCCTAAGGTCCTTGAATAATCTTGAAGGTGACAGCCTCAATAATGATCAGAATCGGACCAATCCTGCCAAACCTGGTGGGTGCAGTCTTATTGATTTAGGAAGACAAATATGTGACTTGGGTGCTAAAAGGAAAATAGTTATATCTGTTTTCAGTTTATAAGAATGCCAAGTTATATAACAGTCTTTCAAGATATATAAGCCATCATGCTTTTAAACCATATAAGTATCACTATTACTATGTAATTTGCCTTATTTCAAATAAGTGATAACTAGTAGGGCAATTTTACTGAGACATAGAGAAAATGATTACTAATATAAGAACCATTTGACATTGCATGATGTGCAGATGTGAAAATTGGCAGTCATAGTTATGACTTTTTCTCTTTTGCCATAGGAAAGCCATTTTTAAAACAGGAAATGCTTATGAAACCTGTTCAACAGCAAACATTTAACTAGTTATATTGAAATGAGTACAACTTATAGTGACTTCCTTTTTGAAAGTTTATTTTGGCCTCAGTGTTTTACACATTTGACTATAGGTACATAAGTGTGTATATAAGCAATTGCTCTGAGAATATAATGATTCTTAACCATTTATTAATGGTTACTAGTTCTTGACACTGGCTGAAAGGCTTTTACATATTGTCTCTTCTGATTTCTACAATGAAAGTTTTTGGTAGATGTTATTTGCATCCTTTTATTGATGAAAAATAAGGGCCCAGAAGATTAAGAAAGCTTCCCAAGATTATACAAATAGTAATTGGTCAAGCTAGTTTTTGATCTTGGTCATTCCACCATGTTTTGCTTTGAGAATCATTAATTAATTAAAATTGTACTAATTCTATTAAGGATGAAATAACTCTGAGCTGAGTCCTCCCATGTTGTCATTTAAATTTTAACTGTCTAATACTTTCATCTCATCTCCTGCTTGGCTACTTGTTTCTTCCTTCTCACCTCCCAGTTTATATTCCATCTGTACAACCACCTTTTTAATGATGTCCTGACAGTACACTTCCTGTTCAAAATGTTCTAGTAAAGCAAGTCATATCTGACTTAAAGCAAGGAAATAAGAACATCAAAGAGGAAGTAAAAATTTAGCAGCACATTCACCAGACTTCCTGGAAACGGCTGAGTGTGAACATTGAGTACAAGTTTAAGGTATAAGGTTTATGGGGGAAATAATTCACAGTGGTAAGCACCATAAAGATACATGTACATTTTATACTACAATCAACCAAAACATATCAATAAACCTTTAAAGCAAAGTCTTAATATAATAAAATAAAGTTTCATAAATGCACAATAGCTTCAAGATAGATTTAGTAATTTGAAAATGCAAGAACCATTTAAGGGTTTAATCCCAAATTTAGTCTACTAAATTATATGGATGCATCCTCTTTCTTTCAAATATGGGCACCAGGAAGAAACTTATTACTTAATTAGATTTTGACTAAACATATAAACATCCAGAAAAAATTAACCAAAAATGTGAAAGTGGGACACCAGTTCTTAGTGGGCTGAAATTTCCTTCTAAGCCTTAAATATACAAAAATTAAAAAATTAATGAAAACAAAAACCCCCAAATGCCAAAAATAAACCAGACTGAAACACCATGTAAAGTATTTCTTCCTTCTATTCTAAATGTTTCTGTGGAGTAAGTCAGTCTGAAGGAATTCAAGTTCTGTTTTGATTCTTTCCCCACTTACTACCCGAGGGATCTAGATTTTGCCTGACTCAGCACCAAAATCCTGAAAATAGAGCAAGCATTTGATGTGTATACCCCCCTCAACCCCTCTTCCCCGCTCCGAAGACTGTTAGAAGTATTAAACTCCAGACTGAGAACAAGTGCACTGAATGGGTCTGCAGATAAAGAATGATTGTGTCTGAACTTGTTTGTTTTTGCCATGGGGGTAATTAAATTTTATCTTGTGTTATTGTATGCCAGAAACAAATGCTTAAAATCCTCTTTTTAAAATAGGTTTGTTTTCAATAACTCCCATATTCTGAATTTTTTTCACATTTCTTTTTCATTAGTGAAGACAATATTTTATAAAGTAACAGAATTGTAAAAACACCTCTGTTTTATTTTGCATTCATTTAATCCCTTGGCTGAATATGCAACTGTTCTTCATTTGTTTTTTACACTTATTTTCCTGACACTATTGCTTCATTCAGTGAAAGAGAAATGCATTAAAATGAACCACATTAATCTAAGGCATTTTAATACATGACTTTCTCTACCTGTGTAGGGAGTACCACATTCTTTTTATTTATTTATTTATTTATTTATTTATTTATTTATTTATTTATTTATTTGGCAGGCTATACAGAAAAGCACTTTTGGGATAATCAACCAGTTTAGAGGTCTATTATGTAAGTTTGCTATTTTATTTACCAATACTTTAATATTCTTGGGATTTTAATTTTTTTCCCATTTTTCACCATCTTTTCTAACCATTCTAAGTTAACATTTAACATATAATGAGTATATACTTTTTAAATCATGATAACCTTAAGAGAATATAGACTCTGTGATTGTTTTGGAACATTTACTAAAGAGACAATAAGAAAAATGTCATTTAAAATTTGGAAGTGTATTTTTAAAGAAACCTTTAAAAAGCATATACTTCTACATATATAAAAGTGCACATATCTTAAGTGTATGGCTCAATCACAAAGTAAACATACCCACATAAACACCACCCAATTTAAGAACCACAACACTGTCAACACACTAGAAATCTTCATGTCTCCTTTCAGTAATACCTCTTACCTCTTTCTTTCTAACATAAAAACAGTCTTGGATTATTTTAGCATTTACATGCTAGCACAATAATATTTTGGGTCTATTTTCTTTCAACATATGCTTGTGAAATCATTCATGTTCTTTGTCAAAGTTGTTTATTTGCATTTTCTATTGTATTGCATTATATGGCTTTACAGTGAATTATTGAATTTTTATTATTTTCTCTGTTGGTGGGATTTTGTGAAGTTTAGCTATTACAATTAATGCTACTATGAGCACTCTTGTACATGTCTTCTGATGAACGTATGCACCATTTTCTCTTGGGCATGTAGCTAGGGGTGGAATTATTGTTTCAAAGGGTGTGCATATGTTCATTCAGCTTCACGAGATATTGTCAGACAGGTTTCAGAATGGTACCAGTTTACATTTCTACTGTCAGAATATTAGATTTCCAACTTTTTTACATTCTCAATATTGCTTGGTATTGTTAGTGTTTTTAAAATTATTTTGTGCATTCTGATGTGCATAGAGTGATATTATTTTTGTATTTAATTTGCATTTCTTTGACAATTAGTGAAGCTTAGCATCTTTTAATATATTTATTATGCATTTGAATATCTTCTTGTGAAATATTTATTCCAGTCTTTTGTCCATTTCTCTATTTGCTTGTCTTTTTCATATAATCTGTAGAAGTTCTTTATATATTTGAAATAAAAGCCCTTTGTCAATTATGTATGTTACAATGATCTTCTTTACCTTTGTGGTTTATTTACACACTTAATAAAATATTTTATTAAAAAGCAGTTGTAAATTTTTATGTAGCCCAACTTTTCTTTTGTGGTTAGTGCTCTATGTGTCCTACTTAAATAATTTTTGCTGCCCTAAGATCACAACGATATTCTCTTATGTTATCTCCTTGAACCTCTACCATTATCTTTATCTTTAGATCTATAATTCATATAAAATTGATTTTTTCTGTGTTGTATGAAGGCTGTAGTATCATTATTTTCCATATAAATAGCTAATTCTTCCAGTAACATTTAAGAAGTTTTTATCCACTGCCCTACAGTTCCACCCTTGTCATAAATCAAATTTCCCCAAATGTGTGGATCTGCTTCGACATTTCTGTTCATCTTCATTGGTTTATTTTTATACCAGTAAAAATTGTCCTATTTACTATACCGAAAAATTATGTCCTGGTGTCCAGTAAGATAAATAAGAATACTTCTTCAATTTGTTTCTTCTTCTAAATTGTTTGACTATTCTTGGTTATTTAAATTCACATGCCTTTGAGAATCAAATTGACACACAAAAATTTTGCTGGAATTTTGATTTGTTTTGCATTTAATCTAAAGATTAAATCAGGAAGAGCTTACAAAATTTTTACAATCCTCTGTCTTCCAGTCCAAGAAATTACTATTAATTTTTTAGTTTATTTAAATATTCTTTATTTTCTTTAAATAATATTTAATGGTGTTGGTGAAGAAATCTTTGTTATACCTTTGTGAGGAAGTTTTTGTTACATTCGTATCTTAGGCATTAGAAGACTTTTGATTCTACTGTAAATTGTTATTTTTAAAAATTTTATTTTCTAATTACTGTGGCTGATTTATAGAGGCAAGTTGATTTTTATATCCATTTTGTATCCAGTGCCCTTGATAAATTTATTTATTAATTCTAAACATAGATTTTATTGAATTATCTACATAAAGAATTATGTCGAGACTTCCACAACTAAGAAGGAATACAACTACCTCAAAACTAGAAGCAACCAGAAGTTCCAGAAAATTAAACTACATGGAAGTCGGCAAACAAAGGTATAAAGAAAAATACTCATCCAGACAGGTAGGAGGGGCAGAGCCGGGGTGGAGAGGACACGGTGTGGTGGCAGCAGTGGCGGCGGCAGCAGTGGCAGCAGCACCAGGCCAGCAGAAAGCGCAGTCACACGTTTTAAAAAGTCAGGAGGGACACCTGGGGAGCGTTCCCAGCTTCTCACCAGACCTCACATCTCATGGTCCCAGCACCAGGGAAAGTCATTGCTTCTGACTGTGTTGACTCGTGGGGGTTGGGGTGGAGGCAGAAACTGCAGGTCTCAGCAGAGTCTGCTTGTTTAAAGCATCCACAGACTCACCCACTCTGGGAACGACTGCCAGGGCAGCAGCTGGAGGGATGCCAGTCTGGTGCTGAAGTGGGAGAGATGCCTGGAAGGGGGGGCAAGTGCTGAGTAAGTAGCATTGTTCCCTCTCAGACCCCTCCCCTACATGTAGCGCCAAAACATGGTGAAACAGGTTGCCCTGTACTGATGAATTTCTAAGGCTCCGCCCCTTACAACATAACAGGAGTGACAGCTCTACCTGGAATGTGGAGGCAAACAAACACAGGAGCCTGTCAGAATGAGGAGACAGAGAAGTATGGCCCAAAAAAGGGAACAGATCAAGGTTGCAGTAGGAGAACTAAGCGACGAGGATATAGTCAACCTAACAGATGAGGAGATAGACAACCTAACAGATGCAGAATTCAAAACACTGGTGATAAAGATGCTCACAGGTTTGACAGATATGCCTGAGTACGGCAAATGAATAAGAGAAGAAGTGAGTGAAGGCTATGCTAAGTGAAATGAAGGAAAATCCACACAAAATCAATGGTGAAGGGAAGAAAACCAGGGTTCAGATCAATGATTTGGAACAGAAGGAAGAAAAAAACAGTCAACCAGTGAAGAATGAGAATGGAAGAATTGAAAAAGATGAGGAAAACTTCCCAACTTTTGCAAAGGTCCATGAAGCACAGAGGGTCCTGGGCAAGCTGGATCCAGAGGGGATCACACCAGAATGAATCATGACTGAGATGCCAAAGGTGAAAGATAAAGACAGAGTCCTGGGGGCAGCAAGAGAGAGGTGGAGAGTTGCCTATAGGGGGGTGCCTATAGGATTATCAGCTGATTTCTCGGAGGTCACTTTGCAGGCAAGAAAGGACTGGCAAGCAGTATTCAACGTGATGGGAGGCAAGGACCTACAGCCAAGATTGCTCTATCCAGCAAAGCTATCATTTAGAATGGAAGGGCATATGAAGTGCTTCCCAGACAAGGTAAAGCTAAACGAGTTCATTATCACCAAGCCATTATTATGTGAAATGTTAACGGGACTAATTTAAGAAAAATAAGATCAAGATCAAAACTATGAACATTAAAATGAAGACAAACTCACAACTATCAGCAACTGAATCTAAAAAATAAAAACAAAATCCAACTAAGCACACCAGAATAGGAACAGAATCATAGGTATGGGGATCACTTGGTGGGTTATCAGCTGGGAGGAGGAAGGGGGAGAAATGAGGAAATGGTGCAGGGACTAAGCAGCATAATTGGTTGGTACAAAATAGTCAGGGGACACTTAAAAATAATACAGGAAAGGGTGCAGCCAAAGAACTATATGCATGACCCATGGACATGAACTAAGGGGGGCAGGATTGCTGCAGGGAAGGGGGGTACTGGGCAGAGTGGAGCAAAGGGAAAAAAACTGGAACTAGTGTAACAACATAATCAATAAAATATACTTAAAAATTTAAAAAAAGTATTATGTCAGTCATGTTCTCTGTTATCATTTTCAGGAAGGAACTGCATAAAAATGGTATAATTTCTTTCTTAAATGTTTGATAGAATCCACAGGTGAAGCATATTTGGTCTTGGCATTGTCTTTGTGTTAACAGTTTCCATAATAATTTAAATTTGTTTATTAGATGTGGAAACACCCTCAAATTTTTATTTCTTGTTATATTTTTATATCAGTTTTGGTAAATAGGTTTTATTTTTTCACTTAGTTATTTTTTTTCCAGAAATTTGTTTCTTACCTACTTAGTTTAGATTTAATTTTCTTTTTATAGCTCTTTGAGATGAAGTTGGATAATTAATTTTAGACTTTTTCTTTCTAATTTATGCATTTAAGGTCACATATTTTTCTTTAACATGGATTTACTGTATCTCACAACTTAGATTTAAATATTTTAAAATTTTTATTGTGATTTCCAGTTTGAACCAAGGATTGTTTGGGAGCACATTGCTTAAATTCCAAACATAAAGGGATTTTCTAGTTTCCCTTTGTCATTTAATTCTAATAAAATTCCTTATGGTCAGAAAACATCTGTATAATGTCAACTAAAATTTTTTTTGACACTTGTTTTATGTACCAGTGTATGGTTAATTTTGATAAATTCTCTGTATACTTGGTAATCATGTGTATTCTGCATTATTTTGGTGCAGTGTTCTCTAGTTGTCGAGTATAGACATTTAAAGTGGAAATTTTAATGTGTTTGAGAAAGGCAGCTGTGCTCACCACTGTTTTGCCAATGCTACTTTAATTTACTTTTGGGATAGACAATTTTTCTGAGGCAAAAAATGAAACAATTTACTTTTAAATCTACATATGTTTAAAGTAAATATCCAATTATGGTACTTGGAAAAGCCATAAGGGGATTATATAAATAGGAATATTTGCAAGAGAGAGTTGTATTTCATTGTCTGTTATAAATTGATATTATTAGTTATCATATCTATGTTTCTGTGAATTGTGGTTCTTATAGAAAAAACACTGAGGCAAACAATTTATAATCAAGGCTTATGTAGAGTTCTGCTTGTTTTCCTTTGATCAGTTGGCTGCAGAAAACAAGGAGCTGTGTGAAAACTCTAAGGAGGATACACTTTTCCTGGACCTTAGCTTGTTATTAAAATGCAATAACCCAGATTTTGGAAATTATAGTGATGTTGGACTGTCATGCTCTAATGTCTTAATGTCTTGATGAGAATGGGAGGCAAAGGCCAGTACCATGAGTGACACCAAAGATAAGACTATAAACTTGATTTATGTTTTACCATGATTGGGAAGATGTTCTCTTGAAGGGAGTCAATATTGTTTTTTTGTTAGTCTTATACTATGATATGAGCTCTTAGAAGGTGAATCTAAGACAAGTAAGAGAAACTTTACATTTTTAAAGCCGTGGGTATGTTTGGCTTGGTAAAGCAACTATTTGTGGATCTTTTTGGGCTGTTGAACATTTATTTTCATTAAAAAATAAAATAAAACCTTGCAAAAAATAGAGCCTTACAGTGTCTTTTTAGGGACCACCTCTTTTCTGCTACCTGGAGTAAGAATTAATGAAGTGACCTTCCCTCCCTATACCAAGGGAAGGGTGCTTGACAAGGTTGGCCAATTTGGTGCTCCTTCTCAGAACACAAAAGCTGAAAATGGTGGCATTCATTAACTTCCAATAGTGTTTTTCTCGGGCTGGACCCACTGCTGGGCAATGCGTCTCTTTTCTGTCCCTGTTCTCAGACCATCATTTGATTTCTGCCTATTTCAAACTCTTTTTTCAGCCTTCTCATCAATTTTCTAAACTGATAATTTTCTTTCCAAATATATATCTTTGTTATCTATAATCAATCTCTATTTCTATTTCTCAAATTGTCAAATTGCACAGAAAAAAAATTAAAAAATTTAAATCAGACTATTCTGGACTCTTGCTTAAAACAATTTGGGAATAGCTATGCAAGTTGATTTTAAGCTAAATTTATTTTCATGATTGTTTCTTACTTTTCAGGAAGTACACCTCCCCCTCCCCCTTTTAAAATCAGAAAATGACTTCAGCGACTACTTTACTTCTTCAGATGGTGACATGTGTAGAAGCCTTAGGTCCATGTGCTGTTCCTCTTGCTCCTCACTTTTTCCCAATTTACCACACTGGTATGCTGTGATGCTGATATCTACTTACATCTGGATGGTTTCAGTAGAAGTTTAGTAGTTATCTAGCCTCAGTTTGCAAAGCTGATAATATCTGTAGCCTTCTTTTTTTTTTTTTTTTTTTTTTAATACCTCAGGCCTTGTCTAGTCTATATTTTACTCAGAACTTCCTAGACCTCCTCCTCACCACCACCTACATGATAAAGCCCATGGGAATCTCTGCATTTTCCATACAATATGCAAACAAAGACCGTTGCCTAGATCACTCTGCATGAAAACTTACTCTATCGTTCTTAGATTCTTATCTGTGTGGTACCATGTCATTTTAGTATCACATTAAATTGGAGAATTCAGTTAGGGACTTGCAATTTTCCCAGGCTGCATTGTAAAAAGTGAAGAGAATGTATTCAGGTCTCCTATTTGGGAAGCACCTAACTGGGTATTTTATGAACTCTCTTCCTCCTATCAGGAGTTAAAGTTCTAACAATGGGGATTTAATTCTTCATAGTTGATTCTTGAGGGACATCTTTCTATTTTTTCCTTTCTATTATATTCTATATTTCTAGAACTTGTGGGCTTCCTGTTAAGGAGGAAATTCTCTTATATAATATGTATTAAAATAATGAACCCCATTATTTTGTTGAACACAACAAAATTTTGTTTTTTATTTCTACAAAGACCAGTGAAGCTTAGTAGGGAAAGGAGGGGAGGATATCCTGTGTATGTCTCCTCCAAGAATGGACTAAAGGAGTTAGGGTAGTTTTATCATCTGTCTCTTCAACATCAACATTTGAACATTGAGTAAAGAGAGTTTGTATATATATAATGGGCAAGTAATGGTGAGAACTGGAATTAGCATTCCTTACTGGCCACATCTTAGATACATGGTCCCACTTAGATGCAAATGTGTGAGAGCTGGGAAAAGTAATTTACTTGTATGTGCAGGAGAAAAATGAAATGGTTTGATGAACACTATTTCCATTGCATCACATGCTTCTTCTTCCCAGTCCTGTGGTAATTGCTTTTTCTTTTCCTGGGCAAGTAATGGCTGAAGGGCTATGGAGAAAGTAACCATCTATTCAAGAAGGCAAAGATGCAACAGAGGATATTTCAAAAATATTATCCCCATTATCTTTCTAAAGCCCATGTTGTGGTACTCTATTCCTCTTACTGATCCTTTGATATTTCAGGTCTGAATTTTGAATAATAAAGTGTGAGTTATTTTTGTTCTAGCTTCTAAATTATAACATGGGACCCTTAAAGCAACTGTCTTGCTATGTATGTAATTGAGAACAGTAAAATGGTTGCTAAAACTTAAGAAAAGTAGTTCAAAGATATTACTTTCTTAGTATATTTGGGTTTCCAAACACATTTGTTGGCAAAACTGAACAAATGTTAAAGCTGATTATAATGGGCTTCTGGTCAAGATAACAGACTAAGTAAATTCTGTGCCCTCCTCTTTTCATGATCACATCAAAATTGCAAGTAAACTGCAGAACAACCATTGTTAAGAACAACCTGAAGTGTAGATGAACAGAAGTCCTATAACAAAAGATATACAGGAGAAGCCACCTTGAGACTAATAGGAGGAGCAAAGATGCAGAATTGGCTGGTCCTATGCCCATTCATGGTGGTTAAGAATCAGGAGGAATATCTCAGCTGCAGAGGTTCCCCCTTGAGGAGTGAGAGGTCCCAGCCTCACACAATGCACCCCAGCTCAGAGTTCTAGAGCCAGGAAGAGAAGTCCCCGTAACTTCCGGCTGTGAAAACCAACAGAGATTTGGGTGAGTGAAATGCAGGGCTTTTGGGATCCAAGACATTCCTGTTATAGGGCCCATACATAGACTTAATCATCGATGGACTTACTCTCTCTGAGCTCTATTGCTGAGGCAGCATCTAGAAAGGCACCAGGGACATAAGGAGAGGAACTTAATTGTCTGACCTGAGAACAAGGGCTGGAGGGACAACTTTCTCCCAGACAGAAGTACTGGCAGAGGCCATTGTTCCTTTGTTGAGCCTTCCCCCCACCCAGGCTTCAGGTGCCATATCTGAGTCTTCATCAATTCAACTAACACTGTTCACCGTGCCCTGGTGATTCCCTGAGATTCCAATGCATTCAAGTTGAGGGCCTATTCAAACCTCTTCCAGTGGTTTTACCATACAAGTGGCCTGTCTTGGTTCATGTTATGGTATTTCCTAAAGTCCTGCAAAGGTTCACAACCCCCAAAACAAGTAGCATCTGGCATTGGCATGCCTAATACTTCTTGCTAAGCAACCACAAGCCCAACGCTAATGACAGCCTCAGACTGCAGCTTAGAGTCTCCAAGGTACCTTCAAGCCCAGCACAAAAGGTCAGTCATCTGAAGACTGCTTTGTAGTTCATACCAAGTGGCCCAAGAGCCAACATACATGGTAACCAACCTTAGACCACTCCAGGGCACCACCCAACCAACTAAGAATATGACACAACCAGGGAAGATTGACAGGCACCAAAGCCCCACTAATGCCATTTCTACTCCATAAGGTCAGCATCGGTACTACAACAGCTCCTCCTCTGTAGCCATGGTCAGTCCTCACAACCAATCAGCCTGATGGCCAATCTCTTCCACTGATGTGCCAATAGCAATCAGGGTTTAACTACAACAGGAGGGCACACACAACCCTCACAAGGGATACATTGGGTTGCTTGACAGATGAAAGAGGGTCTGGAGGGATGGGTGAAAAGTAAAAAGGATTAAGAAATACAAATTGATAGTTACAGAATAGTTGTGGGGATGTAAAGTATAGTATAGGGAATATAGTCATAATATTATAATAACTATGTGTACTGTCAGATGGATATTAGATTGATCATGGTGATCACTTAATAAATTATATAAAATGTTTAATTACTATGTTGTGCCCCTGGCTGGTTTGGCTCAGTGGATTGAGCGTCGGCCTGCGAGCTAAGTGTCGCTGGTTCGATCTTCCAGTCAGGGCACATCAGAGAAGGAAAACTCTGACTCCAAAAAACCTCCGCTGCCTTGCGGCATACCTCTTCAGGGGAAAGGCTAAGGGAGTAAACCCCGACAGAAAATCCGGAGCCGGAGTCCCTAAGGCGGTTTGACGTTGTAGTCAACACCGGCAACTCCTGCGGCGCACCTGAAGCCAAGCTGTATTGACTACGTCTTTCCCTTGGACCCTTCAGCTGCGAAGAGGGGGGGGGGTCTGCTGCATGGGCAACAGTAGACCCTCCATATCACCCTGCCCAGGCTCTGTAGCTTCAGCTTCACTGGAGAGGACACTCCAGCGTCATCGCAAGATGTCGATTCAACACGGGAGGAGACAGATACCGTGTCACTCCCGAGTCAGACTGCACAGCCATTCTCGGCGATGCAGATAGACTCTTAAGAAGCTACACCATCGTCTCTCGAGACGGACGGCTGCCGCCGCCAACGACTATGTTGTACACCTGAAACTAATGTAATATTGTATGTCAACTGTGATTGAATAATGAAATTAATTTTTAAAGCTGATTATGATAAATCACAAAATGTTTTCAAAGCAAGGCGTATGGTAGCTGGACATGTTTACTTGAATTTATATATACATTTAAAATTATATTTATAAATGGATATTTCTTTTGCCTGAATCCTTCTATAGGCTTGAAAAATCACATGTAATAACTGCTAAATAGTCATGTAATGCTCCCCACCCTGGAACAGGAGGCAGCTCTGGGTTAGGAAAATGAGCCCTGGGCCCAGAATTGAAACTACTCCTTCGACAGGCTCAGCTCCTAGCCCACTGAGTGCCCTCGGGCAAGTCAGTCAGCCCTGTGGCATGGCTGCCCATCTCTATGATACTCCAACCATGCTTACCATACAGAAAGGTGAGGAACTTTCCTGGTAATGAAATAACGGGCAGCACATCTGTGCTCCCTTCCACGTGCCTCACTGTCCTAGCACATTTCCTACTAACTCCTCACGGTAAGCAAAATGCCGTTATTAGTCACATTTTACAAATGAGAAAAACCGGGGTCCTGAAAGGATAAATAACTTAGCCTGGACCATGAATCCTTCAAAAGACAGGGCTGGGACTGAAACCCAGGCAGACTGGTGCCAGAAAGGGTATGCTTAACGCAGCTCTACTATGTCTTTAACCCTGGCTGGTTTGGCTCAGTGGATTGAGCGTCGGCCTGCGAGCTAAGTGTCGCTGGTTCGATCTTCCAGTCAGGGCACATCAGAGAAGGAAAACTCTGACTCCAAAAAACCTCCGCTGCCTTGCGGCATACCTCTTCAGGGGAAAGGCTAAGGGAGTAAACCCCGACAGAAAATCCGGAGCCGGAGTCCCTAAGGCGGTTTGACGTTGTAGTCAACACCGGCAACTCCTGCGGCGCACCTGAAGCCAAGCTGTATTGACTCCGTCTTTCCCTTGGACCCTTCAGCTGCGAAGAGGGGGGGGGTCTGCTGCATGGGCAACAGTAGACCCTCCATATCACCCTGCCCAGGCTCTGTAGCTTCAGCTTCACTGGAGAGGACACTCCAGCGTCATCGCAAGATGTCGATTCAACACGGGAGGAGACAGATACCGTGTCACTCCCGAGTCAGACTGCACAGCCATTCTCGGCGGTGCAGATAGACTCTTAAGAAGCTACACCATCGTCTCTCGAGACGGACGGCTGCCGACGAGTCATGTAATATATTAAAATATCAATATATAGTAACTACTAAGTTCAAAAGTAATACAGTTTTTGAAAATAATTTCTAAGTAGCATAAAATGTCTAGGAATACAAAAGTTACTTGAAAATGTGATTATATAATTATGTACTATATTAAATATTATAATAACAATTAATTTGTCTTGATACATTTGTTGAGACTCAGGGCGTTTAGTCCCTAAATATCCTACAATGGCATATTGATTATTTTGAATTAAAGTTACTTGAAAAACAGCTGGTACAAGAACACACTGACCCTCCTTTGTCTCCTTGAAATATAGGAAGTAAATTTCTCCATGGGAAAGGTGCCTTCCTTGCTCCCAGGGAGCTGAGAGTCACCTTTATTGTCCAAGTTAAGGAACCCAGGCTCAAAAAGCCTGTATCAACAAACCTTGTTACTTCTTTACTAATTTAATTCTTCAATCTCTCTTTCTGTTTAGGTCTCTTAATAATGAGCACCCAAACCTAACTGTCTTGTTCTATCATATCCTCACATTTATTCTTTCTTTGTTTAAAAAATATAAGAAGCTGCCTGCTTTGATTATTTCTCTGAGCATCATTTATGATCTCCCATGTGCACGTATTAAATTGTTTTTTTCTTTGTTAATTTGGTTTTGTGTCAATTTTATTATCAATCCAGTCCTATGAACTCAAGAGGAGTAAAGGAGAGGGGAATTCTCCCTCTCCCTGACACATTAATTTATATTGACATTTATTCGTCTCTAAATAAATATATTAGAGATTAACTTGTGCTATTAAATAATTGTCCTTTAAATTTCATGATTAGTATTTTTCAGAGGATTGATGTGTACTTTAAAATTTTTTTTGCATCTAATCATCACAAAAATATTATGCAGAAAATGAATAATGAGAAAATTAATGTTAATATCTTCTGGCTTAGGATGTTTTTATTTGACAGTTAAATTCAAAGTAATGAAAACTGGTGCCCTCCTGCATGGTGACTTAATTTTTGTGCCTGGTTTCATGTCACATAAGATATTTCCTGTAAATATTTCTCAACTCAAGGTTATGCATTAAAAAATTCACTTTCTGAGAATCATAACAAATGTAATTTGTATAGGTTTTAATGGCTTAAAAGAAATAGTGCTCTTAGTCCTTTTTTCTTTGGAAATGACTAAATTTATTCATCTCGCACACTTATTTCTGGAATATTTCAATGATCATTTCTTAGAATCCTGTTATGGCTTCATGAAAGGTTGAAACACATTAACAATTAACATTGTTGTCAGTGATATAAGATAGAAAACAATTTAAGGCAAGGATGTGGGATTTTTTTTTCTTATACAATAAACTTTTAATTTTATACACGCAAACAATTTCTGTCCTTCTCCTATTTTGTTACTAGAAAAAACATATTCTGTAGTTTTCAGTCCCCAGGTGGGAATTTGAGTATTCTCTCTGGAAGGCTGTCCTAAATTATTCTCAGATTTTCAACTGTGCATAATGCACAGTGTGTAGTGCCCTTAATCCCGCTGCTCCTATGGCCCACATTGTTCTAAGATCAACTGTACATTTAAAAATTCAGATCCTCTTGGACATAATTGCAAGACACATTTAATTTATGCTCATTTTAATGGCTCTAAAAACACAGAAAATTTTAGAATGGCCTTGAAAAGAGAAAAAAAACAATATAAGTAATTCCAAATGGAATGTTGAGGGTTATTGTAAAACAAAATGCTTAATACTTTTCTTACTTTGTGCATATTCTAGTTCTACTAGTCATAAGTTCTGCCCACTGTTCTCATTCTTGATTTGGGCATAATCCAATAATACAGCATTTCTTAGAGAATATGGTTAGTTCTTTGCAGGAAAGATGGATTCCTAGAAGGTTTTCCTAAAAAATTTAAATTTTATGGTACAATGGTAATAATCAAATAACAGAATTTGTACATTAATAATTAGTTTAAAATTATTACTATTCTAATCATTTATTTTATTTACAGTATCACCTGTTAACTGTTATAGATATTTTCATTATTACTCTATTAATTTATGTCAGTAACTGAGTGTTCCTATTTTACCTAGAATGTCACTGTCTTATTTTTGAAGAGGAATGTCACACACATGGCATACAATTGACCATTATATAATTTGAGTTGTATTATTACCAGCTCTATTTTAACTGCCTCTGTGACCTAGGGCAAGGCATTTAATCTTTCCAGATCTGGAGACTTTACTTCTTCATTTGTTAAAAAGAGGATTACAGTAGTCCCTCTCTATATCGCAGTTCACTTAGTTCACTTATTGTGGCCTCACTGTATTGTGGGATTTTAAAAAATATTATATTTAATTATTTATCATGGATTTTTTGCTATATCGCAGAATTTTGTGGTACTGCATACATATGTTGTTAAAGTTATGTAGGTTTAAGAGTGTAGAATATGTTTAAGAACATAAGTAGTGTCTATAAAAGCATGGAAAAAGTTAATAAGGGAGTGGAAAAGGTTAATAAAGCACTGGAAATGGTTTATAAGTGTGTGGAAAGGGTTTATAAAGCCTTAAAATATATATAAATACTAAAATAAATGTAAGGTTCCTACTTCGCTGATTTTCACCTACCGTGGGGGCAGGAGGAGTCTAGAATGTAATACCCGCGATAAGTGAGGGAATACTGTAAATTAAAACATTCCTCTGGTCCTTCCAGTTCTAAAAATTTATGAGTCTATCATACCAGTATTCTGGTATGATAATCTAGCCTTAGAATTCTCATATTAGATAACAAGAAAATGACCAGAATGGATGTTGCTGAATGTCTCTCTCCTTCCTCTAGCTTAAATTATTCTGATTTTGTGCTTGTATCCTCTCCTCCCCTTCCTGCCATATATGAGCATGTGCACACACACACACACACACACACACACACACACACACACACACCACAGCAGGTCCAGAAGTGAGCTCTGAGCAGTCACATCCCTTGACCGGTGATCGATTCAGGCATAAACACGTAATGAATGTGATCTGGGGCAATGAGATGCCTCAATGAGGGCTTTTTGGAAAACTTTTTCATTCATCATCTAAAAGAATTTTCAAGGGAGACACTCTTCAACTGAATGTGTAAAAGGAAGGATGTTACTCCAGTTCTATTTTTGGCAGCTGTCCTCTGAGGAAAGCAGCTATGACATTGGCATAAGAGCAGTGAATCAGGATCCTGATGATATCATTAAGCCACCTTTTAATATCTTTAGATACTTAGTGTTTTATTATTGTTGAGCCAGTTTGAGGCAGGTTTTTTTTGTAAATGACAGTTGAAACATCCATATGCAATGTATTGTATCTCATCAGACAATACATGTGAAACCATTCCCAGGAAGTAAGATGTGTCATAAAAATTGAAGGGCTACATTGTTTTATGAAACTACTTCTCTGCTATTAATGTGTTTATATATATATATGTATTTGTTCTATAAATATTTATTGAGAGCTTGAGATGTGCTGGGAACCATATTAGGAGGTTAACTTTTAGGGCGCATCCCGATTCACTGACTTCCTCAAGGCCACACAGGGATAGTGAAGCAGAGATAGACAAAGGACCAGCAATCCAGGTTTTCTAAAAGCCTTTTAGTAACCTAACACATTTTTTCACTTCTGGAAAGAGACGTTTAGAGTTAGGATATGCTACTCATAAGACAAATGTTCTAGGATATTCTCAGCTAAAAGCAATCTATTTTACAATTTTCTGAAACCATTCTAGATGGTGATGATAGAATAAACGAACTATTTCAAATCCATTGTTGTTACAGGAAAATTCAGATATTTGGGCAAATAGTGTGTGTTGTCTTTTAGTACATCATGTCTGAAACTCACACATGATTGATGATTATCTCATTGTTTTCATTACCACTTCCCTTAGTGCTAATAATGCCTTTAACCTCATAATTTGTTAATGTCAAACTTTCTACTTTCACTCAACATATACTGAGTTCCTATTGTATGTCAAGCATTATGCTGCCAAGGACTGGAAGTCCTTCTCTCTTCATATCCTTCATGCCTCCCAAGACTTTCTAGTAAATTGGCAAAATTTTTACCTGTCCTTCAAGAGCTTCACATTCTATCTACCTTTTGAGTTATCCTTTGCTGATCCATTTTGGAGTATTTTTTTTCTGCTGTAAGCAGATCCTTCTTGGTCCCTAGATGCTCTTTGCTACCAACCACTCACTAAATTTTACTTTTAGAACACTTTTATTCTTGCTCATCTGTTTTGAAGAAAATTATTATAAAACTAGGCTTTTACACCCTATGTATTAAGTTTGAGGGAATATTAAAAATTTTTGAAAACAAGGACTCAGAAAATTTATCTACACACTGCCATCCTAAAATCATTGTTTGAAGGTATAAATTTGTAAAACAAACAAGGAGTATAAGAAATAGGACAACATGAATAACAATGAAGTGTATATTAATAATTTTTCTTAATCCCAAAGGTAAAGTGAAATTTAATTCTTCAGATAGAATTGAATACTTAACAATATATTAACAGTTGTTATGGTTTTCTCTTTGTGTGTGGTGAGATTAGGATTTTAAAATTTTCTTCAAGATATTTTTTTACATTTGCCAAATTTTCTACTATGAACAGGCATTATTTTGACTATTATCTAAGATAAAAATATAATTTTAAGATATATAATCATTACTTTATTTTATTTTTTTTTTTTTTAAGATTTAATGTGTTTTATTGATTAAAATATTACATTTGTGCCACTTTCCCTTCCCTCTGCTCCCCTCCACCCGGTGGCCCCCTCCCTCCAGTTGTCCCCCCCTTTTAGATTATGTCCATTAGTTGTGCTTACAGTTCCTCCCAACCTCTCTCCGTCTATTCCATTCCCTCCTACCATGATCTCCAATTCCTATATCATCTCCCTCCCTCTCCCCATTCCCCCTCCCTGTTGACCTCCCCCCACTATATTTCCCTTACCCACAGTTCCTTTTCCACTCTCGTTGCCTGTTTCGTTTGCCTTTGTTTCATCTCCCTAGCTTCTGTTTTTTAAACCAGTCCCTTTAACTTCTCATATAACAGTGGTTTGGATCTAATGAACTCTTTCAGTTTTATTTTGTCCTGGAAACACTTTCTCTGTCCTTCTATTCTGAATGACAATTTCGCTGGATAGAGTATTCGTGGTTGTAGGTTTTGGATTTTCATTACTTTGAATATTTCTTGCCAGTTCCTTCTTGTCTGTAGGGTTTCCCTTGAGAAGTCAGCTGATAGTCTAATTGGGACCCCTTTGTACATAATTCTTTTCTTCTCTCTTGCTGCTTTTAAGATTCTCTCTTTATCTTTAATTTTTGACATTTTGATTATAATGTGTCTTGGAGTGGTTCTCCCTGGGTCCAGTCTCTTGGGAACTCTCCTTGCTTCTTGGACCTGCAAGTCTATTCCCTTCCCCAAGTCTGGGAAGTTCTCCTTTATTATATTTTCACTCAATTTTTCAAGTTCTAGTTCATCTTCCTCATTCTCTGGCAAACCAATGATTCTTATGTTGGGCCTTTTATAGCTGTCCCAGAGGTTTCTGATCCTCTCATTGTTGCTTCCCATTTCCTCTCGCTGCATTGGTTGACTGCTAGTTTCTTCTCCATATTCCAGTTTGTTGAAATGGACTCTGGATTCCTCATCATCTGTCTCATATGTGGTTTTGTTCCTTTCGTTATGAAAGTTTTTCGCTTCTTTCATATCTTTTTCCTGCTCTTTTGTGAATTCTGTAAGCCACCTGATAACAATGGCCCAGAACTGAGCCTCTGACAGGTTTCTTATCTGTTCATCTGTCAGGTTCTCTATCTGCTGTCTGGTGAGTTGTGTTACCGGTATTTCTAAAGTTGCCTGCCTCATTTTGACAGATGCGTTTTGTTTTCCTGGGCTGGCTGTCGGGAGCAGGGGGCAGTGCCTGCGTACGCGTCACAAATCAGCGACCGGCAGGCGCGCGACCTATTTCGCAGCCCTGTGGTGCTTTCTGTGGGGGCGGGGGTCCAAGATGGATTCACACAGTTATTCAGCTAGGAGACCGGGATCCGTCCTCCCGCCCCCCTGGGCCTCACTGTTCAAGGCGATGCTGCGGCCGCTCTCCCCAGCGCCGGAGTCGCGCAGGAGTCGCGCAGGAGTCGCGCAGGAGTCGCGCAGGCCAGGGGCTTGAATGCCTCCAGGATTTTTCGCCGCCCCGCCCCGCCGCTCCGCAAGCAGCTTTGCCTTCTTTAACTCTTACCTGCCCAAATGGCACCGCAGGTTTATAACTTCATATGTTGGGCTTCCGTGTAGCTTTATTTTCTGGAATTTCTAGTTATCCTTTGTTTTGAAGTAGTTGTATTCCACTATAGTTGTAGAGGGAGACCTAGCGTGTCCGTCTAAGCCTCCATCTTGGCCGGAAGTCCTATAATCATTACTTTATAATGGAGACAAAAGAAAATTTTATTTGGAAAAAGTTTAATGCTATAATCAGGAGGCTATTTAGAGACTTATTAGTCAATTAAGAAGATTTTGATTTCACAAAATGCCTTACTTCTATTGGAAATATACAAAATATCCAACCATAGTGATCTTGCTTATATTAATTTTGATATATTAATGTAATAGATAACTATGCAGTACTAAAAACTTCTGACATAAAAGCATGTTTATTGACATGGACAGATACTAGTGATATTTCATGCAGGGAAAAGTAGTATGATTTTTTTTAAAGTAAAACATAGGAAGGATACACATTAAAATGATAGCGATTTCCCCAGGTAATTTAATTATGAGCATCTTTTTTTTACTTTTGCTTTCGCCTTTCTATATTTTATACAATGAATATGCATTTCATATGTAACAAAATACTTTTAAATATGTACTCTTCAGGTTTTTGAAATATGGTAGGAATGACTTGAGTTGATAGAATTAACTGCTGTGATACACAAAGGCATGAGAACCAGGAACACCCCAGCAGCCCCCTCCCTGGGTCTCCCGTCCTCAACAACTGAGGTTTAAATTAGGCTGCAGTAGGTTGGTTAGCCTAAAGACACCAGCTGAGCTTGAGGAACCAGTCTTCCCTCTGTTCCCTTGACATTTACGTTACCAAAGACAGGTTGGAGTCATGGACTTTGCCATAATGCAATGAGAGTGCAATCAGCCGTGCTCAAGCCAGATGTCCTTAGAGGCACAAGTCAGCTCTATGCTTGCCTTTAGCTATTGCATCCAACTGTATCCACATGTGTAAACTAACAAACTACATGTGAGTGTAAAAGAAATAATTCTTGGAAAACAAGAATTCCTGCTTGAGTTGAGGTGATTGCAATGAATGTAGCTTCTAATTAAGACTCCATGGCCTTATTCAGCCTCTTCTATATTCTGTTCAATAGCATGTCATTCATAAAGCTAAAAATATTAATTGAGGAACTCACTGTGTGTGTGTGTGTGTGTGTGTGTGTGTGCGCGCGCGCGCGCGCGCCAGGAACCGTGCTAGATGCAGTGACGAGCAAATACAATCAGGTTACCAGTCTTTACCTAGAAACATTTTTCTTCTTATTATATTATAGTTTGTATACTTTTTCTGGTTTTTAAGTATATCTACATGTATGTCTACATCGATATCCATATCTAATCTTTAATTTCCCCTCAACACTTTGCAGTCATTGTTCCATTTTGTTCAGATACTCAGATTAGAAGTCTGATGACAGTCTAATTCTCATTTCTTTGTTGGTATCAAGTTTTAACATTCTGGAAGCTTGCAGAATTCTTTCTTTGCCGATTGAATTCAGTACATGTCTAGTTGTGTTTCTTTTTCTTATTGTTTCCTGCTTAGGTCTGAATGGGATCTTTCGGTCAAAAGACTTGAATCCTTCTTGAGCTTAGAAAGTTTTCTTCTATGGGTATTACTCTATTATTTTCTTACTTCCTTGAACCCTATTTTGTATATCTGGAGTTACCTTTTCTCTTATATTTTCAATTTCTATGTTTCTGCTTTTGTCCTCAGAGATTTATTCGACCTTATTTTCCATGTCACAGATTTGGTCTTCAGCAATGTTTATTTTGTGATTCAGCCTGTTTGAAAATTTTATTAATAACTTTATGACCTACATTCCAAGAACATTTTTTCTTTGATTGTTTCTTTTTATAGCAGTATAGTCTAGTTTTATGGATGCAGGTGTTGTTTCATTTCTCTGACATTAATTTAGAATGATTTCAAATTTCTCTTTTGCAGCACTACTTTTTCCTCTAGGGTTAGAGATTCTGTTTGTTTATCACTGTCTTTTTCTCTTATACTGCTCATTTTACTCAGATGCTTGTTGAGTCTGGACTGTCCTTTCATATTTATGAAGGAAGAATTAGTTTGATAATTGTGGTTTTTCTGCAGTTTTGTAGGCTAATTTACACAGAAGTTCTCTCCCAGGAATGGGGAAACTAAGGACTTCCTTTTAGAGTGTGTGGGAAATAGACAAGTGAGCTCGTTTCCCCAACGCTGATGAAGTTAGGAGTCCAGAGTTACGTCAAAATCTGTTGTGTTTTTCTCTGGCCCCAACACCCTTGCCAGGATGGTCTTTCACTTTCTTTAGAAATACCCATATTGATCTGGCACCTGTGTACTCATAATCACACTTCCCCTTCCTCTACCTTTCCTCCTCTTCCTCCTCCTCTTTCTTTTCTATTGGCAGTGAAGCATAGGAACTTCTTTCGTGGGATCTGGACTGAAACCCTGGCTACATCAAATACTGGTTTTGTGATTTGACATAAATTCCGTAATTTTTTTGTGCCTCTACTTGAACATCTGTAAAATGGGATTTGTTAAGAATTAAATAATATACATGCAGAAGAGTGCCTGGCACATATTATGTACTCAATAGAAATGAGCTATTATTATTTTAGCTGCCATTATTATTTTTTAAATTTAATCAGATTTTGGGATGGGAAGTTGATAAATGCGTGAATTCGGGCCATAACTTGAACTGGAAGAATGTAGCCTTATTTTGAACTATTAGAATGCTGTTTAACATACAAAAAAACAGCACATACACAGGGAAAAGTGAAGAAGGAAATGGATAAACTTGCTTTGACAAGGACAAGAAGATAGGCAGTGGTTGCGTCTTTGTGTGCAGACTAACAACGTGCATTCACACGTAGATGCCACATGAAATGTCTTTACAAAGTGCATGGTTTCTGAGATTTTCTTATCCACCCACCCCCTTCTTTTCCAGCTTTATTGTGTATCAAAGTTTTTCTCTTCTAGGATAAAGTAAGTAAGGGTTTTCTTGCCTGCTTTTAATACCTGGACTAATAATTCATGCTGGCACTATCCTTTCTTTATAATTGTTTTAATAAACTACTAGAATAAGGCTCCTTTTCAACACGTGATAAATAACATATACAGGGTCTAAACTTATTTCCGCATATTTGTAAAAATGACATTGTAAAACTCAACAATAACATAGGTTGAGCCAATTCCTGTCTTTTGGAGTTTTCTTTCAGTTTAACCAATAATTCAATTTGCAATTTGGTTTTAATTTAACTACAAGATTTAAGAGCAAAGTTTTTTTTGAAAGCTATCTGAATGCCAAGTTGATTATATCACATTTCTTTCCAGAAAAATCGTCTTTCCCTACATAAAGTTCTCAAACTCTTTGATACATAGTCATGAGGTCTTATTTAATTTCTCTCCATCTTTTTTGATGGAAAGAATTTTCTTGGGGAGAAAGTAACAGACTTTGACAGCACATGGATATATTTAATATCTTTATGATTCTTACTGTATTTTGAAATTTCTATTTTATTAAAAAAAATACTTCCCTACTCTGCAGCCCATCAGCTACTACAAAAGCTATATGTCTTTGTTCCTTAAAATATTTGTAAATTTAAGTTGCAAAACTATTTAAAAATCAAAAGCAAATTATAATAGGTATATAAGGAAGGATTGTATTTTTAAATAAATGCAAAACTCATATTGGATGTTTTCAAAGGAAAAAAAGACAAAGAAATTAGTTTAAAAGAGACTTTTTAAAAAGCTATATTTTACTTATTCATTTATGTACTTTAGACTTCTTCTTACTTTATTTTTCCATTACAGTTGACATTCAACATTATTTTGTATTAGCTTCAGATGTAAAGCATAGCAGTGACACAATCACATAATTTACAAAGTGTTCCCCTGATATTTCCAGTACCACCTGGCACCATACATAGTTATGCAATATTATTGACTACGTTCCCTATGTAAAAAGCTATATTTTAAATATAATTTTAAAAAATTGTATTTTATACATGAAGCAGTCTCTAAATGGTGTGCTTTTGCCATATATCAATTGTCCTTTAGGTAAAAATATAAGTATGTCTAGAGACAACATGGAAAAAAATCTGCATGAAGTTCATGCTTTGTTGTTCTTGCTGAGTGTTTGTTTAAAAATATATGATGAGGAAAAAGTAATTCTTGGTCCCAGGGTATTACAGCTGTAGGTCTCTAAACATAGACTCAATATAAAAAACACATTTGCTGTGATTTAAAAAGAACTTTACAAAATGCACTTTGTGCTAAAAAATGAAATATTTGATCATGAGAATAAACTTAAGTAACTTTTTTTTTTTGCTTTAAAAAAATTTCAATAGTTGCCAAAGTGTACATCTGTTTATTCTAATCTTTTTCTTAGAATTCAGCATCCATTCAGGTTTAGGCACATGTGGCAAAACTTCTTTAGTTTTATGAGAATTAGTAAAAACATCTTCTCAAGAGTCCAAAAAAGCCTCTAGAAGTTGTCTATTTTTATTTTTTTAAAAGTTGCAGCAATTTTAACTCCAATTTAAGTAACCAAGGAAGAAAAAGAACATGCTGTGCCTAGGAAGTATCTGAGATACTTTAAAGGTTTAGTGACTTACAGGGAACATTTCCAGGGAATTAAGTCCTAATAATTGCTAGGAGATACAGTGGAATGTCAGAAAATGAAAAATTGACAAAGTGACGATCCTTAAAGAACCAAATTTTTCTATTATATTTTTCAATACCATAAAAGAAAAGTTTGAAAATAGTTAAATGAAAGATAACTTATTCTAAGTATATATAAACCCTTCCTCTTGATCTGTCTATGAAGTCAGTTGTTTTGTGTGAAAGTTGCAAATATAATTTACATGTGACTATATAATGGAGAAATAAAAATAATTGCAGCAAAATATAATTGTTAACTATTAATCTCAACTGAATGAGACTAGTGAAGTTTAACAAAGGCTATTCTGTTCCTTTACACAAAGTGCCAGTTACCTCTATTCTGAAGCACAAAATCTCCACAGACACATTTACATCAGTAAAATGAGTTTATTAAGCCTAGGGTTTAAACAAAAAATAACCCAGAAAGTAATTAAGCAAAAATACTCAAGGACATAAAGTTCAGGAAAGAATGATTCATATATTTAATAGAAGGAAAGAACTGATAATCTTAAAGGAAATTTCAAGATTAAATATGATTATAAAGAGTAAAAGTATGATGGATACATATGCACACACATCAAGTTTTGAAAAGTTATTATTGCAATACAGAGAGCCAAAGCTACCATATATATTCATCCCAGACACAAATAACTATCAATATTGAGTGGATCCTACCTTCAAGAACTAAGTCCTGTCATAAATAATTAATAATTTATTTTTTTCTTGCAGTGTTTTTAAAATTTCTTTTTTATTCCTTTTGGAGATTTCCTGTGTATTCGTGTATTACCTGTACTATGGTTTGCTTAATACTTTACTTAAAATAACATGTTTTTAGGTCATAAGTTTATTTAAAAAGAAATATCACTATCACTGCTACAAAATCAGTATCATTTGCCATAAATAGACAACAAAAACAGAATAATAATAAGTTCTAGCCAGATGCTATTGCCCACCAATTGTTCTCAGCATGAGGACTGCTCTCTGCATGGCAGTATTGGATGTTAGAGTGTAGTCACAAATCAAGACTTTTTTCCTGATGGCACTACATATAAATGGAAAAAATATAAATAGAAATAATATTCTTATTATGATTTTACTCTCATTATTTTCCTGGATAGAGTACCACCTGATATTGTAGTCTTGCATTCCAACCATAGTCATCTCAAATACCAATAGTATCCCACATTTTAGGAGGCAATGTAGTTCTTTAGTAGCTATTGCTATTCCAGTCTCTGTTTCTTCTGTTTTAGACTGGACAATAAAAAAGAGTGATGTGCCTTAGTAATGTATATTTTTCTACTTTCTTCAGTGGGCAGGAAAAACAAATAATGGGAAGAGTTGGGTGGCTAATTTGGCAAAGAAAAAAAGAGTTCATTAAACAACTTTCCCATCTGTGTAAGATTGGCAACTCCATGTACATGATGTCAGTAACAGAGTCTCTTTATTGCGTAATAATGACCCAGAACTGAAAGACAAACATGAACTTGGGATTGGAAACTAATAAATGGGACACATTTTCTGGGAGGCTGAGGGTAGCAGGGTTAATGAGTTACAGATGAAGTTGTTTACTTAAGTGAGTACTGTTTGCTTTTCTTGCCATCAGTTTAATCCTTTCCAGTAAGAGTAAGTTCACTTACAATAGAAATGGGGGACAGAGAGTAACATCACTCTAAAACAATGTTTAATTTAAAAAATGTACTTTTAAAATAATGTTTTTGCTGCCTCTTTCTAATGCTATAGAAAGGTTAATTTGTAGTTGACACAATGCTTACAAGCCTGGCTGCCTGATAAACAATGTTTCTAAAATAGAGGTTCTAGTTCAGGGACAAAGCTGGTGTGGGCTTATGTGTGAGGGTGGTGGTGTGTTATGTTTTTTACTTTTTATAAATCTAAGAAAAATTTTAGAGGTTATCATGTGATCTGGATAGGTTCAAGGCATACCTATCAGGAGGACAGGACTCAACCTCCTTTTGCCTCATACTGTTAGAATTTTAGCATGAGCCAGAAGGGGGCAACTACACAGCTACAGCTCCTCTCAGAGCTTGCCCCAAAAAACAAGGTTGAAAGAAAATCCCCAGAATGCTTAAACACATGTTCTGGAAGGAAAGATGGCCTGAGCATGGATGAACTTGATTCATGAACTATGGCTAATGGGTTTATGGGCTGGTCATGGATTTGAAATGAACACATCTGAAAGACTTGTGACAAAAGAGGTCTAGGGAATAGGTGTATAAATAGACCTCTTATTATGGAAATTGAATGAAAGAAAATTGTAATCTACATACGTGTTCACTGTGAAGAAGGTGCTTAATATTTAGGTAGACAGCTTGACCATGGATGTCAGTCAGCTTCTCATCCCAGGTAATGTGGTGTCTGTTTTATGGGTCCACTACATAGTGGCCATGGCACAGGAATGGAGGTTATGCATGGGCTCAACAACATGGACCCACTCTCATCAAGACTGATCTGGCTCCTGGAGATTCAACTGAGTGTCCTATCTGACTGTAGCAAAGGATAATAATGAGTTCCTGCACTGCTCACTAAGGGAGCTGCTAGACCCCTGCTCATCATGCAGGAGGCAACACTCACCCATATAGGGACACACTTACTCAGGAACGTACTTGCCTTCCTTGCCATCAAGGCTTCTGCTAGCATCTTGGTTCATGGATTACAGATTGCTGTATCCATGGCCTTTCATAAAACCTCACCTCTGACCAGGGGAATCATGTCCATGGAATTCACTCTGATCTTACTTTGTGCCCCACACCCCTCAAACAGTCCTGACAGAACAGTGTAATGGGCTGAAGAAGGCTCAGTTACAGTGGCAGCTAGGAAAAATACCCTGTGTGATTTAGTACTATTCTATAGGATGTGGCTAATATCCTTCATTAGCAACTCATATTTGGATCCATCGACATAGTCAGAATATGTGTAGGAACCATGAGATAGAGATAAGACTGGTTTCTCTCATGGTTTTGCTTCTTAATAACCTACTTGTAGAATTTTTGCCTCTTGTCTCCATGATCCTGGGCTCTGTGACTTTTAATGTTTGTGAGAAGACTGGGGGACACAATCAAAGTTTTGATAAATTAGATGTTCCCTGGCTACTTTGGTTCTAAATTCTTCTAAACCATCCATCGATCCTTGGGGTTCTGGTTGGGTTCAGGCAATGAAAAGTGCTAGTGGGAGGTGCAGACAGGAAGAAATGTGAGGTCAGGGTACTTATTTTCCAAGTCCCCTCCTGGTAGTTAGCATACCGAGGACCACTTGGTCTTTGTTTCTTATATGTGAGAAACCTGAACTGGGAGGTGATGTGATTTACCAGAACAATTTTGAAAGGTTTTATTAAATCAAGCCTTAGGAGAGTCTGGGTAACATCAAATTCAGAGGTTGTAAACTCAAATGATCTTTGTGCCATCAGTTGTCAAATAACTGGGGAAGAAAGTTTTGATAAATAGAAGAATGAATGTTACATGAGTTGTTGAGAACTGGAGAGTATAGCACCTTGTGGTTAAGCCTCAGCCAGTTGTCATGATGTTGGGAATATTGAACCCAGTGCTTCCAGTTGTTTGTGTTTTAGAGAGAAGCTAGAAATCTGGAACTTTGTGTAAAGTCTCTTATTTTAAACAGCAGTTCATTTTAATTTTAGATACATAAAGAGCTAGCAAAACAAACATGATCTGTGAGCCGCATGAGCTAGTATAAGCTACCATTGAAGAAGCCTGCAAAACAGGAAGTGTGGGTAGATCTGCAGTGAGACACAGCCTGCTGAGAGCCCTGGGAACAGAGTTGGGCAGTTGGGTGGGAAGGCAGGGACAGAGAAGACACTTGGATTTATTCTTAGTCAATAAACTAGGGATAACAAAAGCCTGAAGAGTGTCAGGACTTGGGAAGACTGGTTGGATTATAGAAATAATGAGGAGAAATTAGTATGCATGTGGTAGGAGACAAGGAGATGGCTAGAATAACTCTTAGGGTTTTGTTTGGTTCAATAAAATGCTGTTTACCAAAGTAGGAAGAATATGAGGGGGAGGAGCTAGTTGTGCAGGTAGGGTGGGGCTTCTAGAAAGTTAGCATGTTCAATTGGATATATGAACTTGGAGGTGTGATGAAAGTTAGATCAACTGGGAAAAGTAATTGGGATTTGAGTCCTAATGAGAAGTAAAGAAGGCTAAGTATAATACCCAGGGAGCATCAACCTTTAAGATGGCACTTATTAAACTTATTAGCTCACAGGAAACTTCTATAGTAATAATACATCAACAATGCACAGAGGAGTGCATCCCTTATAATGTGTCCTAAGGATAATATGGAAAGCAATATATAGTTTTTCTGGTAAATGAATTGCTGCAATATATGAAAAGATGTTCATATGCATGATTTTGCTTTGAAACAAAAAGTATCATAATAAAAACAGAGGAATTATTTTATTTTTGTTTTATGACAATAAAATGTGTCAAAATTTTTATAAAACATGTTTGATTTTTTGCATAATAATGCTAAAGCATGATAATGCTATATTTTGCTTTGTTGCTTATTTAGGTCACATACTCATTTTTAATTAGAGACCCTGTTGCTGAGCTGGACTTTTATATTGAGTGCCCCTGAAAGACTACTTCCATATTCGCTTTCATGACAGTACAATGTGAATACACTGGTTTATGCTATTTTACATTGTGGGAAAGGTAAGAGCATACACATTATTTAAAACTCAAGCTACACTTTAATGAGACTTATTAAAAATTTCCTAATTGCTTTTTCCCAGCTTACTTTCCCAGTTTCTTTTTTCCAAATAAATCAAGAGTGTTGATTGACTATTTTATACTTGAAACACATTTTGAAAAATATTTTTCTTTTATTTAAATTTTTTTCTCAGTCACAAAGCAATGGGACATGAGTTTGTGTAATATAAACATTAATAAATTGAAAAATTTTGTGATATATGAATTTGTGTAGTATAAATATTTAATATAGGATAAATATTAATAGTATTTATTCATTCTATAAATATTTATTGCATGCCTACTTTGTAAAAATCATCTCTTAGGCATTTAATATATATCCATGAATAGAATAGATACAGATCTCTATCCTTATGAACTTTACATTTTGGTGGGGAGAGACAAAAGAAATAATTTACCTGTACGGACATATTACATTTTTGACTATTTGGATTTTGTTGTCTTTAAAGAATCCTCGTGGATCAGTTTCATTTTCTTCCAAGTTTAATTTTAATTTTTGTTAGGGAAGGTATAGAGGGACCTTTATTTTAGAGCTATTTTAGTCCCACTACGAAGGCATGACCCTTTTTGGGGTCTCTGTTAAATGCACTAGGTGTTCAAGATGGTCTCCCCACTCTGACTGGTCAGGACTGGAATGTCTCCTGGCCATATGTAAGCTTTGGGAAGTGTTCACTTTTAACTCACCAGTAATGCTTTGCCTGTCCTTGTGGAGATTAATCCTCTTCCTGCACAGCTTCCTATTCAGACAAAGAGTTAAGAAGACACACATAGATTTTTAAAGCTCTTTCTCTGGATAGCTCCCTCCTCTGCAGATTCTTGACTTTTCAACTCAGCAGGACTACTGTGCTTTGTTTGGGGGCCCATTCTATGGAACACAATTTTGAAAGTATCTTTAGGCAGAAAGACAGAGGAAACTGGAGGGCTCATATCATTTGTATTCCTTCCCTGAGGAAACACAATCCTGAGTTGTCATTGTGAAATGCCATATATTTTATCTAGTTTTCCAATTTCTGACTCTGGAAGGGGAAGTCTGAGCCTATCACTCTGAGGGAAAAGTCTAATTTGACCCTCGGAATCTCGCTTTCCTCATTCGATATTTAAATTAAAAATTAAAATAGAGTGAAATAAATACCCCCCCCCCAATCCAACAACATCCTCAACAAATTTTCTGTGCCTCAAAAAACACAAGGAAACACTAAAATTATCATAAAGGCAATACAGACTCAGTTCAGAAGGGAAGATGACAACTCCGGAGTGCTCTCAGCAGTGTCTACAGAGGAAAGATGTGCACAGCTCAGAGAGATAAGCTTGAAAAAAATATTTACTGTAATAAAGCCAACATCATGTGTGTGTGACTTTATGTGTATATGTCTGTGAGTGAGTGTGTGTATAGTGGTCTTCCAGGAGAACAGGTGTTGAAAGGTTAGAATTATAAGTCAGGACCACTGTAGCTGGGTTTGTAGGCTGAATGCAAAGGGTATTCCTCGTAGTTGCACAAGACACCAGTCTAAAAGGCTTAGAGACCAAGTAAGTCCTTTTCTTTGTCTGCTTGGGCCAGTAAATTCTGGAACTCAGGGAAAGAAGGCAGTTCCTGAACACACTTCCATTGTCAGTGCCATCTTCATCTCCGAGCCTGTTTTGCATTGGCAATGAGAAGCAGTAATAAACATGTCTTAAAATAACATCATGCCTTTTAAAATAAAGGTTTTTTTTCTATTTATTTGTTTTTCATTGTATTTTATCCATTACTGTTTGTCCTCCTTATATCCTCTTCCACCTCCTCCCACCCATCCCTCTCCTCCTGCAATCACCACACTGTTGTCAGTGTCCATAAGTCCTTTTTTCTTTTTTGCGTGATCACTCTATCACCTCAACCCCATGCCTCCCACCCAGAGCTGTCAGCCTGCTCTCTATCTAAGAGTCCATCTCTATTTTGCCTGTTACTTCAGTTTGTTCATTAGATTCCACATATGAGTGAAATCATATGATTTTTGTTTTTCTATCGCTGGCTCATTTTACTTAGCAAAATACTCTCTAGATCCATCCACTCTGTTGGAAAAGGTAAGATTTCCTTCTTTTTTATGACCGAGTAGTATTCCATTGTGTAAATATACCACTACTTTTTTATTTATTCATCTACTGATGGGCACTTGGCCTGCTTCCAAATCTTTGCTATTATAAATAATCCTGCAATGAACTGAGGCATGCATATATTCTTTCAAATCAGTGTTTGGGGTTTATTTGGATGTATTTCCTAAAGGAATCACTGGGTCATAAGACATTTCCATTTTAAATTTTATGATGAACCTCCATACTGCTTTCCACAGTGGCTGCACCGATCTGCATTCCCACCAACAGTGCAAAAGGGTTCCCCTTTCTCCCCATCCTCACCAACACCTGCTGTTTGTTGGTTTATTGATGATAGCCATTCTGATAGGTGTGAAGTGATGTCTCATTGTGGTTTAAATTTACATCTCTCTGATACTTAGTGATATTGAACATCTTTTTGTATGTCCATTGACCATCTATATGTACTCTTTGGAGAAGTGTCTATTCAGATCTTTTTACAATTTTTTAACTGGATTGTTTTCAATTGGATTATGTTTTTGGTGTTGAGTTTTATAAGTTCTTTATCTCTCTCTCTCGGAAGCCGTCCGTCTCGAGAGACGATGGTGTAGCTTCTTAAGAGTCTATCTGCACCGCCGAGAATGGCTGTGCAGTCCGACTCGGGAGTGACACGGTATCTGTCTCCTCCCGTGTTGAATCGACATCTTGCGATGATGCTGGAGTGTCCTCTCCAGTGAAGCTGAAGCTACAGAGCCTGGGCAGGGTGATATGGAGGGTCTGCTGTACATTTATCAGATGTATCAACAAATATGTTCTCCCATTCAGTGGGTTATCTTTTAATTTTGTTGATGGTTTTCTTTGCTGTGCAAAAAGATTTTATTTTAATGTAGTCCCATTTGTTTACTTTTTCTTTTGTTTCCCTTGCCTGAGAAAATATCTCAGGAAAAATATTGCTACATGCAATGTCTGAGATTTTACTCCCTATGTTTTCTTCTAAGGTTTTTATGGTTTTGTGTCTAACATTTAAGTCTATCCATTTTGAATTGATTCTTGTGTGTGGCATAAGAAAGTGGTCTAAGTTCATTGTTTTTTATTTTCTCAACACCATTAATTGAAAAAAAAAAAACTTTAGCCTTCTCTGTCAAATATCAATTAACTCTAAAGGAGTGGGTTTATTCCTGGGTACTTTATTCTGTTTCTTTGATCTGTGTGTTCTTTTTATGTCAGTACCATGCTGTTTTGATTACTATACTCTTATAGTATAGTTTGATATTAGATAGCATGATTCCTCCAACTTTGTTCTTTCTCAAGATTGCTGTTGCTATTAAGGGCCTTTTGTGGTTCCATATAAATTTTTAAAATATCTGTTCTAGTTCTGTAAAACACATCAATGGAGTCTGGTAAGAATTGCATTGAATCATAGATTGCTTTGGGTAGTATGGACATCTTAATTATGTTAAATTTTTAATCCATGAACAGGGTATGTGTTTCCACTTATTTATATCTTCTTTAATGTCTTTCTTAAATGTCTTATAATTTTCCAAGTACAGGTCTTTTTCATCCTTGGTTAGATTTATTTCTAGGTATTTTATTCTTTTTGAAGCAATTGTGAATGGGATTGTTTTCTTAATTTCCCCGTTAGCTTCTTATTGGCATATAAAAATGCTACTGATTTCTGGATATTAATTGTATATCTTGTTACTTTACTGAATTCATTTATCAGTGCTAGTTGTTCCTTCTCAAGTTATTTTTAAAAATTCAAGAAGTGGGAAGACTCCCAAACTCATATTATGAAGCTACAAATATTCTAGTTCCAAAACCAGATAAAGACACAACAAAGAAAGGAAAATATTGGCTAATATCCTTGATGAACATAGATGTTAATATTCTCAACAAAATATTAACAAACCAAATTTAGTAACGCATTGAGAAGGTCATACACCATGATCAAGTGAGATTTATTCTGGGGATGCAATTTTGGTACAATATCCACAAATCAAGAAAAGTGATACACTATATAAACAAAATGAAAGATAAAAACCACATGATCATATCAAAGGATGCAGGAAAGCATTTGATAAAATCTGGCACCAATTTATAAAAAAACTGTCAGCAAACTGGGAATAGAGGGAACATAACTCAAGTAGTATAAGCCATATATGAGAAACCATATGGTTTAGCCAAGACCATACTCAATGGTGAAATAGTACACAAGTTTCCCTTAAGATTGGGAATAAGATAAGGTTATCTGCTTTCACCACTCTTATTCAATATAGTACTGGAAGTCTTATCTGCAGCAATAAGACAAGAAGAAGAAATAAAAGTCACCCAAACTGGAAAGAAAGAAGTAAAACTGTCATTTTTATAAATAACATGATATTGTATATGGAGAACCCTAAAGATTCCACCAAAAAATCTACTAGAACTGATAAATCAATCTAACAGATACAAAATTAATATCCAGAAATAAGTTGCACTTTTATATACCAATAATGAACTATCAGAAAGAAAAACTAAGAAAACCATTCCATTTAAAATTGCTAAAAGTAAATTAAGGCCCTTAGGAACAAATTTTACTAAGGTGGTAAAAATCCTGTACTCAGAAAGTTATAAGATAATGGAAAAAGAATTTGAAGAAGATACAAATAAGTGTAAGCATATATCATTCTCATGGATCAGAAGAATTAACGTTATTAAGATGTTCATATTACCCAAAGCAATCTATAGATTCAACACAATTTCTATCGAATTACCAATGACATACTTCATAGAACTAGAACAAATATTACAAAAATTTATATGGAATCAAAAAAGTCCCCAAATTTCCTCAGCAACCTTGAGAAAGTAGAACAAAGTTGCAGGAATCATTCCCCCTGATATGAAACTATACTATAAACCATAGTAATCAAAACAGTATGGTACTAGAATAAAATCAGATATACAGATTAATGGAACAAAATAATGAACCCAGAAATAAATACGTATATATTTTTATGTTTAGAGAGAGGGGAAGAGAGGGAGAAATAGAGAGAGCAAAACATCAATGTGATAGAGAAACATTGGTCAGTTGCCTTTTGTATACATCCTGACATGGAAATCAAGCATGTGCCCTGATAAATAATTAAACCAGTGACCTTTTGCTTTGGGCAAGTGAGCCACACCAGTCAGGGCTGGCTGTTCAGTTTATGTTTGATAAAGAAGGCAAGAACATATAATGAGGTAAAGACAGTCTCTTCAATAAATAGTGTTGGGAAAATTGGATAGACATATGCAAAAAAAAAAAATGAAACTAGATCATCTTCTTACACCCCACACAAGAATAAACTCAAAATGAATTAAAAACTTAATGGAAAACTCAAAACCATAAAAATCCTGGAAGAGTACATAGGCAGTAAAATCTTAGATATTTCTCATAGCAACAATTTTTCTGAAATATCACTTTGGGCAAGGGAAAACAAAAACAAAAACAAATACATCAAATTTAAAGGCATTTGCACAGAACAGTAAATCATCAACAAAATGAAAAGATAACCTACTGAATGGGAGAACATATTTACCAATGATACATCTGATAAGGAGTTAATATTCAAACTGTATGAAGAACTCAACACCAAAAAAATCTAATTAGAAAAATGGGCTAAGAACTTGAGTAGACACTTCTCCAAAGAGGACATACAGATGGGCAATAGACATATGAATAGATGCTCATCATTACTAACCTTCAGAAAAATGTGAATTAAAAACACAATGAGATATCATCACCTCACATCTGTCAGAATGACTACCATTGATAAATCAACAAACAGCAAGTGTTGGCAAAGGTGTAGAGAAAAAGGAACCCTGGAGCACTGTTGGTGGGAATGCAGATTTATTTTTCTATTATTTCCTTCCTTCTACTTTCGCTGGGTTTAACGTACTCTTCCATGGTTTTCTAATGTAGAAGTGCAGGTCATTTTAATTCAGTCCTCTCTTCTTATAAACATGTGTTCAATGATATAAAATTTCCTCAAACTACTGCCTTAGCTTAACTCCACAACTTTTGACATATTGTATTTTGACTTTCATTCAGTGTCAAATAAATATTTTTAAAATATTCATGTGAATTCTTCTCTGACTCTTGGGTTATTAAAAATGTCTTGTTTAATTTCCTAATATTTGGGGTATTTTAAAAAATATTTCTCCGTTGATCATCATTTTAATTTCATTGTAGTCAAACAATGTATTTTGCATGATTTCTCTATCTTTCTATTACTTAAGATAGTTATTAAGTACTTATTAATTGTTATTACCAAAAATACAAATTTTATATTTATTTATGAATGCTTCATAATCACTTGAAAAGTATATGTATTATGTAGTTTTGGGGTTGAATGTTATGTTTATGTTCATTAAATCAAGGTGGTTGATAGTAACGTTTAGGTCTTCTATATTTGTATTGATTTCTGTCTGTAGTCTGATGATATTACCCTTTTAATTGACGTGTTTATACCAGTTACATTTAAAATCAATATTAATATTGTTTCAGTGAAATCTATCTTCTTGTTGTTTACTTTATCTGGCCTAATCTACTTTATTTGATATTGATAAGGTCACTCTATCTTTCATTAATATTTATATATATATATATATTTTTTTTTTTTTCCATCCTTTAACTTTTACCCTGTGCCTTTATGTTACAGAAACAGGGTAGTCCAAAAACAAACCCCAGAGTTTGTGGCTGGGAGATAGGGAAAAGGAAGCAGCTTTCAGGATGCCTGTGCATGCCTGGGGCTAGTGGCTGGAAACTTTGCTGCACAAAGATCCTCTTTGAAACTTCCCAGGCTCAGGAAGATGGGAGGGGTCTTGGACTGTGGGATGATAGGGAAGGAGCCTACAGAGCCTCCATAAGGTTCTGTGAATGACTGCTTGCAACACCCACTGATCAGAGGATGCAGTCAGGGATATATAAGCAGCTGTGGAGATTTTAGCTGGGGTGTGTGCTCCCTCCATGTGGCTTGGAGGAGTGGGTCTCTCCAGGCTGCTTTAAGGGAAGCCTCCAGGCTGCTTTGAGAAGTGCTCCTTCTATGTGGATGGGAGGAGGGGGTCTCCAGGCTGCTTTAGGAAGAGGCTCTCGCCACACGGTTTACAGGAAGAAGGCAGTTTACAAGGAGGCTGAGAATCCAGGCGGTTCTGCATTAAGAGCTGGAGGGCACCACAGCACAGAAAGGACCTCCACAGTCAGAATTGAGTGATTGGCAGCTACTGGTAAAACTGAACTGTGCCTAGGAATTAGGGAAACTGTGTTTCTGACTTTTCTAAGACTGGCCAGGTCTGGGAGGGGGAGGCAGAGCTAAGTGCAAATAAACAATTCTTTTTCTTTTCACTAAACTCTGGTATTGAGAGTTTTAATTCTGGCAGCGGGCAATCAGGCCCCTAACTAAATAACCCGTGGGTTCTGTTTCAATCGGAGCAGCCCAGGGGTTCTGTTACATTTATATTTATAGTGACTTATTGTGAGCAGTATATATTTGAGTCTTTAAGAAAAACGACAACAAATAAAGCTATGCTTTATAATTGAACATGTTTAAGCCATTTATATTTTATGTATTTTTTACTGTTATTGGTTTTATTTGTCCCATTTTCTTTTTGCTTAATTTATTTCCTTTCCTCCCTTACTTGTTATTATTTTATTTGTAAAGAATTGAGTTTTATTTTTTCAATACAATTCTATCACAATTTTCTAATTATCTATACTTGTTAAAATATGTTTTGTGGTTGCACTAAGATTTAGAATATAAGTCTTTATTGAATCACTGTTTATCTTCAAATAATATTATACCACTTCATATAATGTAAGAACCTTAAAACAATATATCTCCATACCCTTCCTGTCCTTTGTGCTTCTGTTGTGATACATTCTTTCTCATTTCTTATAAACCATAATATATTGATATTAATTTTGGTTGAAACAGTCATCTTTTAAAGAGATTTTAAAACAAGTAAAAAGTTTTTATATGTGACCACATATTGGCCACATATTTGTGATTTCCAGCACCTTTCATGACATTTTGTAGATAAGATTTCCATCTGGTATAATTCATCTGGCATGAATTTTAGTTTTTCTTCTTTAAATATCCTTTATATTCCTTTTCCCACTTTTCTTATTCTCCTGCCAGGATTCAAATCCATTGTTTAATATTTTTTGCACAGGTTACTAGTCATTTTTATTCTTTTTCTCTTTGTGCTTTATTTTGAATAGTTTTATCCATATAACTTCAAGCTCCCTCCACCACCCCCATCTTGTCTACTGTGTTATTTATTCCAATTTAGTGTATTTAATTTAAGATACTGCATTTTCATCTCTAGACAATCTATTTGGGTCTCTTTTTAATTTTGTATTTCTCTTATAATCACATTATGGTTTTTATTACATTCTTGAAAATATGGAGCATATATGTAATGGCTGTTTTAATATTGGTATCTGCTAATTCTTTCCTATCAGTTCTTGTTCACCTTTTATTGATTGATCTTTTTAAAAGTCTGGATTGTGGCTTATTTTTTCAACTTCTTTACATGCTTGGTAATTTTGGATTGGACAATGAGTGTTGTGAATATTCTACCTTTAATTGCTAGATTTTTCTTGTATTTCTTTAAATTGTATTGGATTTTGCTCAGTGGGACAGTTAAGTTAGTTGCAATCAATTGGATTTTTCTGTTTTTATCCTCACCAAGGTCATTTTTTTTTAATTGCTTTTTGAGAGAGAAGAAGAGAGAGAAAGATATGAGAAACATCAATTGGTTTCCTTCTCATACCAGGAACAAAACCCTCAGCCTTTTGAGTTACAAGATGACACTCCAACCAACTGAGCCACACTGACCAGGGCAGTTGAATTTTTTCAGGGCTTGCCTTTTAAGCTTTGATAGAATGGTTACAAATCAGCCTTAATCTTGAATTATTTAATCCTAGTAGTATGTCTATATTTTTCTTACTACTCTACCTTATGCCTCACGTATTAAAAGGTCTTCTTATTCTGGCTAGTGCAATACAATCTATTCCCAGCCCTGTGTCATCTCCAGAAAATTTTCTGCCTACTGTTTCCTGTTCATTCTGTCTTTAGTCCCACAATGTTTCTTCTTATGCATATGCAGAGTAATACTTAGTCATAGATTTGAGAAATTTTTTGTGCTTCTTCAATGTGTTCTCTTTGTGCAGACCCACCTTCTCTGTTATTCTGCCTCTTTTATGGTATTATTGAGATATAATTGACATACATCACTATATATTTAAGGTATACAACATAATGGTTTGCTTTAATATATTGTGAAATGATTTCTGTAACAAGTTTAATTAGCATCCAACATTTCATATAGATATAATACATAGAAAAAGAAAAACAAGAAAACTTTTTTTGTGATAAGAACCCTTAGTATCTACTCCCTCACAACTTCCATTATATATTATACAGCAGTGTTAACTATAGCCATTGCATTGTACATACATTTCTAGTACTTATATATCTTGTAACTGGAAGTTTGTGTTTTAGAAAATTGCAGGTGCCTCAGTCTCCTCAAAATCTTATTTCTATCTCTTCAACTAAATGAAATGGCCAGAGTCTGCTTAGGTTCCACCCCTATGCACTGCAGTTTGGAAAATGTCTTCACACAGTGAACTGGTGCAATAGCAGGGCTCAGCTTACTTCACGTCCCTTCTCTCATGGATCATGTCTTATACTCTCTATTGTTCAACATCTGAGAACTGTTGTTTTGTATGTGGTGTGTGTGTAATTTTTCTAGTTGTTTAAAATAGGAGGCTGAATTCTGTTTCTGTTATTCCAGCTCTTCTGGAAGTGAAACTAAATGGGTTCTTTTACATTATTAAAATATCCACATTATTTTTGCTTGTGTATATGATTACTTTTGGTATTTGCCTATTAATTTCACACTCACCAAATCACAAAATTGTCTTATTTAGGCAATAATTTTTAATAAAATGGGATTTTTCTAATACATTGTCATATCGTGGGCAATTTGTTGCCCATTTCTTTTCCTAATTTTATGCCTTTTATTTTTTCTTTCATCTAATTGCATTAACATATCTAGAATAATATTAAATGAAAGTAATCGTCGTCGGCAGCCGTCCGTCTCGGGAGACGATGGTGTAGCTTCTTAAGAGTCTATCTGCACCGCCAAGAATGGCTGTGCAGTCCGACTCGGGAGTGACACGGTATCTGTCTCCTCCCGTGTTGAATCGACATCTTGCGATGACGCTGGAGTGTCCTCTCCAGTGAAGCTGAAGCTACAGAGCCTGGGCAGGGTGATATGGAGGGTCTGCTGTTGCCCATGCAGCAGACCCCCCCTCTCTTCGCAGCTGAAGGGTCCAAGGGAAAGATGGAGTCAATACAGCTTGGCTTCAGGTGCGCCACAGGAGTTGCCGGTGTTGACTACAACGTCAAACCGCCTTAGGGACTCCGGCTCCGGATTTTCTGAAAGTAATGATAGTACATAATTTATGTCATTTCATGTATTTGTGTATCTAATTAGTATTAAACATTTTAGACATAAATTCTGAATATACACAATCTACTAACTAAAACAGTACTTTTATTTTCTTAAAACTACCTTTATGTTTGAAGCAAGTTTATTAAATATTTGATAATGATACTTTGTCCCTCATTCCTCTGAAAACAAAAGGCTTCACTTTTTTTCCATCCAAAATATTTTTAATTGTTCTTTGCAAAAAACTTGTTTTCTCTATTATTGTACTTTTTTTCTCTGGATAATTTTTAAAATCCAGTATTTAATTAAAACTTGTTTCAAGACTTTTCTAATAATGCATAACTTATTATTGCTGTTTTAAAGGATATTTTCAGAGAACAATTTATAATAACACCCAGGTCCCTTTTGGAAGATGCAATTGATAGTTCTCTTAAAGGATTTTAAACAACTTTTGCTATTTAGTTCTCCTTTTTGTCTTAAATCTGCTCTTACAGAAACTCACCAGCCACTTGTTAGCTCATCTTTCTTTTTATCCAAATCCATAACATGATGTAATATCTTTGTACTTATATAGTGCTTTTAACTCCCCAAAGATCTTTGTCTCCGTGGTTGGGTAACTCTTCTCCTGGATTAGCTGGGCCCAAGGAATCTTCTGGACACATGCTGTGCCTTTTAATTGACCTCTTCTCCAGGGGTTCTTGATGTCCTGATAAACATTAAATACCTTGGATCTAGAAGAATTTAATTACTGCTACAATGTTGTAAATATTTTCCCTGGTTTGGAATTTACTTTAAAATTCATAACCTATTTCATTTACTTTTTGAAATATTTTGTTTCATATTGAAAATAAACTCACAAAAGCATTAAAGACAAAATCTTAATACATGAAAAATTTAGTTTTGTTAAAATAATAAACCCTAAATGTAATTTTATTATTAAGTATACATAGTAATCTCAATAGTAACAAACAATGCATTGCAACTTGCAGTCTTAAAGTGAACTATTTAAGGAGGAGATGAAAATAGTCCAATTACTCATTTGTAAGTGGTTCTACAAAAGTGATTTAGGTATTTTGCCTTCGTAAGTAGGTTATAGTTGCTCAGAAATTTTGTATTTACATTTCCTTCATTATCAAAATCATATTTTATAGGACAAACTATAATTCCAAAATAATTCTAATGTTATAAATTGTTACATATCTGACCTTATAAGTGGTTATGAGAAAAAAGAATAGGGCTTAAAGGCATGAATCTATAACTATACATTTAGTATTCCATTCTATGATAACATAGTTCACCTCCTGCATTTTGGTTGGTGTATCAGTAAAAATACAAAATATTTTAAGCCCAAGAAGTTCTGAAAATAGTGTAATCATTCCATAAAAAAACATTGTACACAAATTTGTTATGACCCTAATTCTTTCCTCTCTCCAAGTCCATGGTCTTTGTCATGCAGCTTTTTGGTGCCTTTTTCTTAGACTCAAGACTCAGCAATATGGTTTTTTTCACCAATGGATGTTAGAGAATGTGATGCAGCAGAAATTTGAATGCAAGGTTTTCTTTTCCACTCTTTGGCATTGCTGCAAGAAAATGTTGGGCTAGCCTTATGGAAGACCAGAGACACATGGAATAAGCCCACCCATAGACAGATAAGTAAGATAGTCAAACTAAAGAGATGTGGGTGAGCTTAGCCAAAGCCAGCCTAGGTTAGCTAGCCAACTTAGAAAGCAAACCCTGGATAAATAAGTGAGCTATTTAGATCAGCAGACCCAACTCAGGTGAGCAATAGTACTTGTTTTATGTCACTGAGATTTTCTTGTTGCTTGCTATGTAGCATTATCATGGCCATGGCTAACTAAGATGCCTACTGAATGAATAAATTGCTTGAATTCTTTCATTGATTCACATATACATTTACTGAGTTTCTAAATAGGTAGAGGGGTCTTGAGGTCAAGAAGTCTGCTTCTTGATATCATATATTTCATCCTACATTAATCATCCTACTCCAGGCTCTGAGGAATTCTCAACAAAATTATCTCACCCATCTTTAAAACTTCCAAACTAAAAAAAAAATGGGCTATTAAATTTTAACAGTTTTTGAAATATTCTTTTTGGAGCTCTTGATTCTTATTGCTTCATGAACAAACTTATTAATAAAAAATAAATTATATCTTATTTAACATTTCAATCTATAAATAGATATTGATAAATTAAAAATGTTCAAATAAGTTTTTACAACTAAAATTGAATTGATATTAAAAATACATATATACATGCAAACACAAAATATTCATATTTATATCAATAGACAATCAAGTTGTTATACTGCTTTTATACTTTATTTTGCTTTAAAAAATTGCCACGTTTTTCCACTTAAATAATTTTATATGAATTCTTCAACCAATAAAGATCAACCTTTGCTAAGAAGATCTAATCTTGCCTCTTCTTTTTTTCCCCTTTAATACCAAATATGCCATCTCTAAATTACATTAACATAGGTTTTTGCATTTAATATGCAATAAAGTGACTTAAACATTAAGTTGTAACAGTGACAAGCTTTTAATGTACTTAAATATAACAAAACAAATCAGTACTTGGTTCTTAATTGATTTTGATTGTAATGTGTAGACAATCTCATTGGATTATGTGTTCATTATGAAAAAAACAGCAAAATCAAAACAAACCATCCCTCCAGCATTTTTAGCTCCTTATCCATCTACATACACTCTCTAGTGTGAATATTAAAGGGAATTAATTTTGTGCCACTGACACTAATAGAGGTCATTTTCTGAAGAATCTGTTTAGTTACCATGAAATGTAGTAATAATTTGAAAAAATTCTAATGCAGATCAACTAATTACAAAAGGAGATGCTCTAGTGTTTTTTAAAATTATGATTCTGAGAGATGTACACTGAGACAATATTGAAGCACATTTAGATAACTGTTCAAATGTTAAATAGTTTAATATGCAGCCATTTGTATAATATCTCCCTTTCTGTGTATATTTGTATTACTTAAAAACGTTAAGCATCAAACAATAATGAAAATTCTAAGATATCAGTTCAAAATTATGTGGTTACTTCATTGGCTCTAAGAGGATTTTAAAAAGCCATATTTTTATTATAAATTTTTTTCTGAAGAACTGGTATGACATAATACTGTTTGACTAATCTGATAGCATTAATTCTTGAACATACATAAAGTAGAATTTCACTAGAGCAAAATTAAAGGTATAAAAAAATTAGAAATTATCTGGATCATTTTATAATTCATGATTTATGCTAAAATATTAAGTTGGTTCATTCTTGTGAGGTCAGTTTCCCTAGATCAGAATCTATGTTGGAGATGCCTATGCAAATTATTTATTTATTTATTTATTTTTGAGGACATGCTCTCAGAAAAAAAACAAAAACAAAACAAAACAAAAAACAAACCTTTAAGGACATGATGGAAGATAATAGAGTCAATGAAGAAGCTAAAAAAGAAAGAATGTGCTTGCAGTAGAAATCTAGGCTCAGCCTGATCCCAGGTGGAACTCTGGAGAGTATGGATGACACCTCAGAGTAGTTCCATTGAGAAAAATTAGATTTTGTACCCCTGTATCAATTACTGGCTGTGGACTAAGCTCCTCTCAAGGTGGGTGGGTAGTTCCTTACCACAAAGACATCTCTGGGGGAAGTATCTCCCCTTAGTCCAGGACAGTTATTATCTGAAGAACAGACCAACTGCGAACCACTGTAGTCAAAATTTATAGCAGCTGGAAGAGGAATACACTGTCAAGTAAAGGGGTTTGAGAAACACATTAAGGCATCTAGTCAAGTTGTATGTAGTCCAAACACTTGGTTAAATCAATTATTTTTTACGTTTTCAATGCTCTTTTAGGCCTATTTCTCATATTTCTTACCGCTTGATGTATTTCCTTATTTGTTTATTATTGCTCCAAACTAGTTTTAATCTCTTTTAAAAGATGTCTACATTTTGAGATGACTATATCATGTTTTGAATATTCAATTCAGTACAATATCTTGTCAATTCATTTACACCTACTATTACTTAATGAGAAGTAAATTTAAGCTTTGCCAATGACATTTAGTAATTTATCAAGAACGTACAGTAAGAGAATCCCTAGTTATCTCAAATGGAACATTTTTCTTAATCTAGCTTTATCTGTGAGGGTAGAGGTTCCCTTAAAGAAGAAATTTGGAATAAGTAAAGAGATGATATTTTTCACTGAGGATGAAAAACTGGGCTCTATTTGCTAGGAAAACTGGCACATTATGTGACACATTCTTTTTTATTTCCTTATGTAGCAAACTGATCTTTTAAAAACTATTGTGACTTGATGGCCACATTGAATTTTTATGGAAATATGCATATTTTTATTAAATCATTTTTTCCATTTTCTGTGACAATTTACATTTATTCTAGAATATTGAGGGGGAAATATCTGTTCTTTAATGTTCAGGGAATATCAGCAAAGTGGTCTTAATTTTGGCATCTTTATTGGTTAATTTTTTTTCTATGGAGATACTTGGAAACTCTGAAAATATAGTGAAATTAAATCCCTCATACTTAAAGTGTTGTATGAAGTCATACAACTCATGGCCTCCAAATTCACATTGTCAACACTGAGAGTGAAGCCCATCAAACATTTTTCTTATAAAAGTTCAAAATGAGATTGTAAATGCTCCATCATCTTTAAATATTCAAATTTTCTTTTTATATCTTTGTAAGAAAAATAAAAGTTAGCCAAAAAGGAGAAAAATAGTGCATACCATTTCTTGATGAATTCAAATGATAAAATAAAAATCACATATCTTATGAATAAGTATGTGTTTGCATTACCAAACCCAATATTTTCTTGCTGCTGTGTATTGGGGTAACACAAATCCTTCACAGTCAGTTACACTGTATAGTATCACTGTGCTGCTGTGGTCTGAGCCAACAGTGTACCCCAGACCCACTCTGGGACCTTGGCATCAGGTGTGCGGACAGGGGACAGCATTTTCTGTCCTTTCTGGTTGATTGATGGAATGATAGGAGAGGTCTCATTGAGGCCTCTACAAATGGTTCTTGGCACTTCATTGCATTTCCTTTTCCTGTGGGTAAAAATCTCATTGCTCTTGAGGGCAATACAGTGTCATTATTATTGCATACATATATATTTTACTGGGAAGCAATCATTAGGAATCCAAGGCCCATGTTCTGCTACATTTATTTCTCTCATTGTGCATTTATTCTCACCTACAAATCCTGTGAGGAGACTTTATCTAATCATTTATCTAATCATATTTCATTTATGGAGAAAGAGGATTTGCATCAGAAGTGACACAGAAAGTAACCAGCTCTGGGCATACAGCAGTTTATCCTGTCAAGCTCTTGTCAGCTGGCAGTTACAGATGAACGTCACTGACATGTGATAACAGAATGCATGAAGTTTCTGAGATATAATCTTGATTTAATTGTATAAACACTCATCCATATTACTTCTCCTTTTGGTAAAATAAGACCAAATAACTTTTTTTCTCTAGTATTTATCTATTTGACTACCTGGGTATCCTTTAGGGATAGCCATGACAAGGAACCTAATGAAAAGTCAATCAAAGCCCTTTGGCAAAGCAGCAAAGTATTTGTACTCCACTACTTAGGAGTTCCTTATTTCATATGTGAATTCAAAAAAGTATAAACTGTTCAAGGTGGATGTCTCATCTTTTATTACTTTGCCTCCATTCCAGTATCTAGTATGTTGTTAGCTTTGTTCACACCAAATTTTGGCTGAACTAAGTTGATTTTGAGGGATGTGTGCTTTACTGCTGTACAGTAGTCCCTCTCTATATTGCGGTTCACTTTTCATGGCCTCACTGTATCAAGGGATTTTAAAAAATATTATATTTAATTATTTATCGCGGATTTTTGCTATATCGTGGGATTTTGCAGTACTGTATATGTTTGTTGTTAAAGTTATGTAGGTTTAAGAGTGTAGAATATGTTTAAGAACATAAGTAGTGTTTATAAAAGTGTGGAAAAGGTTAATAAGGGAGTGGGAAAGGTTAATAAGGGACTGGGAATGGTTTATAAGTGTGTGGGAAGGGTTTATAAAGACTTAAAAACATATAAATACTAAAATAAATGTAAGGTTCCTCCTTTGCGGATTTTCACCTATCACAGGGAGGTCTAGAACATAATACCTATGATAAGTGAGGGAATACTGTATTATAGTGTTTGAAGTATCAGAGTGCTGGGATAAGTTAGTTGACATGTATTGTATTCAAAATCAAAATGTAGAGGGTTAAAAAATCCAAGAATCCAGACTCTCTTGTTAAAGCATATGGAAGAAACAGTGATTTCAAATGCACAGTGGCTTCTGGTGGTGGACTGAGACCATAGCATTATGTAACAAATAACTTTTTATTAAATATCAATTAATGTTAGCCATGATGTACCTTTTTTTAGGCTAGAAACTTACATTTATGTCTAAAAGTGGCATATTTTCTCCACCAGTATGTTCATGGCTGAATGCAGAAATGTCTACTGACATGCAAACAGCAACACACAAATTTTATACTGCATTGAATTAAAGCACTTCTAAGAAACTTTTTGTAGATTGATGTGGATTAGAGTTAGTAGTTCGTTCTAAGGGGAAGATTAATTAAAATTGCAGAAGAGACTGGCAATTTTCACATCAGTCAAAGAATAAGACACAGCAAATGAATTTAATGTAGTCCTCTTAAAGTTAACACCGTTTTGTCAAACAGTTGCTGACATTTTGGCATTTCTATGCTCCTTAGGTAGAAATAAAATGACTAATAGCGGACTTCCGGCCAAGATGGAGGCTTAGACGGACACGCTAGGTCTCCCTCTACAACTAGAGAGGAATACAACTATTTCAAAACAAAGGATAACTAGAAATTCCAGAAAATAAAACTACACGGAAGTCCAACATATGAAGTTATAAACCAGCGGTGCCATTTGGGCAGGTAAGAGTTAAAGAGGGCAGTGCTGTTTGCGGCCGCACCTGGACAGCCGCGGGGCGGCGAGGAGTCCCGGCTACGCAAGCCCCTGGCAGTGCGCGACCCCAGCGCTGGGGAGAGCGGCCGCCGCATCGCCTTGAACAGTGAGGCCCAGGGGGGCGGGAGGACGGACCCCGGTCTCCTAGCGGAATAACTGTGTGAGTCCATCTTGGACCCCCGCCCCCAAAGAAAGCACCACAGGGCAGCGAAATAGGTTGCGGACAGGCAGGCGCCGGTCGCTGATTTGTGACGCATACACAGGCACTGCCCCGGACAGCCGGCCCAAGAAAACAAAACGCATCTGTCAAAATGAGGCAGGCAACTATAGAAATCCCGGTGACACAACTCACCAGACAGCAGATAGAGAACCTGACAGATGAACAGATAAGAAACCTGTCAGAGGCTCAGTTCTGGGCCATTGTTATCAGGTGGCTTACAGCATTCACAAAAGAGCAGGAAAAAGATAAGAAAGAAGCGAAAAAATTTCATAACGAAAGGAACAAAACCGCATACGAGATAGAAGGTGAGAAAAAATCCAGAGTTCATTTCAACAAACTGGAATATGGAGAAGGAACAAGCAGTCAACCAATGCAGCGAGAGGAAATGGGAAGCAACAATGAGAGGATCAGAAACCTCTGGGACAGCTATAAAAGGCCCAACATAAGAATCATTGGTTTGCCAGAGAATGAGGAAGATGAACTAGAACTTGAAAAATTGAGTGAAAATATAATAAAGGAGAACTTCCCAGACTTGGGGAAGGGAATAGACTTGCAGGTCCAGGAAGCAAGGAGAGTTCCCAAGAGACTGGACCCAGGGAGAACCACTCCAAGACACATTATAATCAAAATGTCAAAAATTAAAGATAAAGAGAGAATCTTAAAAGCAGCAAGAGAGAAGAAAAGAATTATGTACAAAGGGGTCCCAATTAGACTATCAGCTGACTTCTCAAGGGAAACCCTACAGGCAAGAAGAGACTGGCAAGAAATATTCAAAGTAATGAAAATCCAAAACCTACAACCACGAATACTCTATCCAGCGAAATTGTCATTCAGAATAGAAGGACAGAGAAAGTGTTTCCAGGACAAAATAAAACTGAAAGAGTTCATTAGATCCAAACCACTGTTATATGAGATGTTAAAGGGACTGGTTTAAAAAAAACAGAAGCTAGGGAGATGAAACAAAGGCAAACTAAATAGGCAACGAGAGTGGAAAAGGAACTGTGGGTACGGGAAGCATATTGGGGGGAGGTCAACAGGGAGGGGGAATGGGGAAAGGGAGGGAGATGATATAGGAATTGGGGATCAAGGTAGGAGGGAATGGAATAGACGGAGAGAGGTTGGGAGGAACTGTATGCACAACTAATGGACATAATCTAAAAGGGGGGGACAACTGGAGGGAGGGGGGCCACCGGGTGGAGGGGAGCAGAGGGAAGGGAAATTGGCACAAATGTAATATTTTAATCAATAAAACACATTAAATCTGAAAAAAAAATGACTAATAGCTTAAATACTGGATGTCAATTCATAGACAAAATATATCTTTAATGCATTTTTTCCCCCAAATGGACATCCTAGCCATTTACTTCTGAGGAGTGAAAGCATACACTACATCTCTGAAAATAGTTCTGAAATCGGTGGTTTACCAACATGAAAATACAGGCGTATATAATGTAAACTGATTGGCCAAGCAATAGTTTCCAAAAACTGTATTTCTTTTTATTTAAGTTAATTTAATATTGTTTTTCAACATTTTGTTATTTTTTATAATTAGTTTTTAATGACATTACTTATCATAATAATGACCCATCTGAACAATGAACTTTGAAGAGTATCAGACCTTTTGATTTAAAAACATTTGTTGTTCTGATTATGTTATGTGGTGATATCAGAATTTGACCTGGATACTAAGAATACATACTTAAGTAATTGAGTCAGTATAAAATTGGCCCCAGTTTTTTGAAGTTAGAGAATATTGCCTCCAGCAAGCTGGGATGATAGCTGACAAAGAAACTGAAACCAAGTAGCCTGTTCAGTATGAGTTTGCCCAGTCCCACCATACTGGTGCTTCATACATCAATGGTGTTTTATCATTGCTTTGCTCCCCACGGGCTCTCTACCATAGAACCTTCATAATGGTAACATGACTCACTTACTCAGCTACTCACAAACTTTGAGGTTTTATCATTCAGATGTATATTTATATTGTCTCTACTTTGAAGACATAGTTAGGTTTAGTTATTTTTTTAAACATTTTATTTAGAAATAATTATAGATTCATAAGAAAATGAAAAAATATGTACGGGGAGGTCTCCTGTGTCTTTTACCTAATTTTATCTAATGATAACATCTTACAAAACTATAGTATAATATAAAAACCAGAGAATTAACATTGGTACAATCTACAGACCTCATTCAGATTTCGTCAGTTTGACACACTCATTTGTGTGTATATGTCTAGTTCTAAGTGATTTTATCACTTGTGTAGATTTATGTAACCACCTTGACAACCAAAGTACAAAACTGTTCTTTACCACAAAGCTCGCTCCTGCTGCCATTTATAGGCACGTCATCTCCACCTTCTTCCAACACCTAACACTTGACAACTACTAATCCATTGAATGTGTTATATTATTTCAAAAATTATATAAATATAATCATACAGTACGTAACTTTATGAGATTGGCTTTTTAATTCACTGTAATTCCTTCAAGATCAATCCAACTTGTTAGTGTTTCAATGATTTTAAAAAAATTATTGAGTAGTAATCTATGGAATGAAATATGGAAATACCACAGTTTGGGCATTTACCCATTGAAGGTAATCTGGGTTGTTTCCAATTTTTGGCTATTACAAATGAAGCTTCTTTCAACATTCATGAATGGATTTTTGTGTAAACATGATTTTTCATTTTTATGGGATAAACGTTCAAGAGCAGAATTGCTAGATTGTACACTTAGTGCATGTTTAATTTGATATAAATACTCCCCAACTTCTTTTAGAGTGGCCGTATCATTTTACATTCTCAGCAGCAATGTGTAAATAATCTAGTTTCTCTGCATCCTCACCAACATTTAGTGTTGTCCCTAGTTTTTATTTTAGCAGTTCTAATAGTTTTGGTTTCACTTTACATTTCCCTAATTATTAATGATGTTGTATACCTTTTCATGTGCTTATTTGCCATTAGTATATTCTCTTTGGCGAAATGTGTTTTCATGTCTCTTGTACATGAAAATTTTTTCCAGTTGATTTTTTTTTCACTGTTGCATTCTGAGAGTTCCTCAAATATTCTTGATACAAATACTTTGTGAGATAAGTTTTTCTCCCAGTTTGTATCTTCTCTCTGTACCCTCATAACAGTGTTTTGCAGAGCATTCTTTTAAATTTTGAAGCCCAGTATATCAATTTTCCCTTTTGTGATTGTGCTTTTGGTGTCAAGTTTAAAAACTCTTTGCCTGCTTTTAATTTTTAAAGACTTTCTCCTTTGTTGTTTTCTAAAAGTTTTATAGTTTTACATTTTACATCTAAGTCCATAATCAATTTTGAGTTATTTGTTTTAATCAAGTATGAGGTTTAACCTAAGGTTCTTTTTTTTTCTTCCTGCTTATGGATGTCTAATTGCTCCAGCACCATTTGTTTAAAAGGCTATACTTCTTGCATTGAATTGGTTGTCAAAGTCACTTGGAAATATTTTGTGTGGAACTATTTCTGGTTTTTAATTCTGTTCCATTGGTTTATCTTTCTGCTAATACCAGAGTCTCGAGCACTGGAGCTCTGCAGTCAGCCTGGACATTGAGTAGAGTGACTCCTCTTCTTCTATTCTTTTTAAAGATTGTTTTAGCAATTATATGCCCTTTTATTTTCATTTATTTTTTTAGAACAAGATTACTTATGTCTACAGAAAACTTTGTTAGGATTTTGAAAGTCATAGCATTAAACTTAGATCAATCTCAGAAGGTTAACAACTTTACTATGTTGCATCTTCAAATCCATGAGCACAACACAATATTCCTCTATTTATGTAGCTCTTTGATTTCTTTCATCAGCATTTTGTATTAAGTATACAGACCCTATGCATATTTTGTTAGTTTTATACCAAAATATTTTATTTTCTTTGGAATGAATGTAAATATTTTATTTTAAATTTTGGTTTCGATGTTTGTTAGTATGTGGAAATGTGAGTAATTTTTTGTGTTGATCTTGTTTCTTGCAATCTTGTTGAATTAACTTCATAGGTCTAGGAGATTTTTGTAGATTCCTTGGAATTTTCTATTCAGAAGGATAGTCTTAATTTTAAAGCTTATATAACTGTGCTTTTATGTTAATAGCAAGAATTTGTTCTTTTTGAAGTTCTTATCTATTATCTATTGTTTCCTATAACTTTAGTGGATCAATGATTTTCTAAAATAACTCTTAGGTCAGTAGTTCTTTAAATGTGATTGGGTACTCCCAGGAGTCAGTTGAAACACTTCCCATGGGTTCACAGGATCAAAACTATGTTCAAAATTATACTAAGATGTTATTTGCCACTTTTGCTCTTATTTTTTCATAAGCATGCAGTTGAATTTTCCAGAAGCTACATGATGTGATGTTGCAACAGATTAGAAACGCAAGTCTGCTATTATGTCACACATTGAAAAGTGCAAAATAATGCCACTCACTAATTTTTTTTGTTTTGAAAAAGTTATTTTTCAGAGAAATGGTTTATGTTTGTTTAACATGCAATGTATTTATTCTTTTTAACATAAATTATTAAATATTTTATAATTTCCTCAGAAATTAAAACAACTTTTTATGTGAAAAATGATGACAGATAAAACTCTCATAAAGAAAATGTCTTTTGAGGTCTTTAAGAATTTTTAAGGGTGTAAAGGATTTCTAAAATGAAAAATGTTTTTAGTTTCTCTAATTTAGGTCAATTCCATTTAATTCTTTGGATTACCAATTTATTGCCTAACATATTGGTTGGTGGTAAATAAATATACATTGATTTTAGGAGAGTATCTTTTTATCTTGCTAGTTTGTTTATGACAGAGGAGAAAGTTTCTGTCAGCTTTACCATTCTTTCTTTAAAGGAAATCTCACATGAAAGTCCAGTATTTAAAAAGTGAGAAAAACATTGACTATATTCCCTATACTGTGATTTATATTTTAGGTCACTGCCAGATCCGTATTGGAAGTATCAGGGGGAGCACTTTGTAAAGTATATGATTGTCTAATCACTATGCTGTGCACCTGAAACTCATATAAAATAATACTAAATAAAGAGTGAGAACAATACCATGGATAGCTTAGAGTTCATGCTGTTTGAATGTTTGTCTTTATACCACAGGGGCCACAGTAGAACAAATCCTAGGGATTTTTTGAGTGTAATATGAAAATTATGATTGTAAAGAATTAATTGCATAACTATGTAAACAAATCCAGAATCTGCTTAATGGCTAACACAAAGTAGGCTCCATAAATGTGTTATTATGAATGATTGACTGCTGGGATGTGAACATAACTTCAGTTCATTTTTGAAATAGTAATTATTAAAGTGAAACTTTACCAACAGAAGATGAAACCAAGCTTCACTACCATGGGGCCACATCTCAGGACATTCAGGCAAATATTGAATTCCAAATAATTGAAAAATGAATATATGAGAAAATTTAGTTAGGCAAGAAGTCACTGTCAATGCTAAGACTATATGAAAGATATGGGAAAAACTGCTTTTAGAAGATAAGGAAAATAACCAGTTAAGAGCAATTTTAAACAACATTCTCCTTATTGCATGAATTATACCAAATCATTATCACTTTAAATTTTCTTACACAAACATATCTAAGTGCTTGATGATTATGTTTGCAGAAAGAGGGAGTATTACAAACATAAGACTTATCTATCAAACTAAATCATCAGCAGATGAAATAATGTGTTTTTCCTGAGGCTATTCCAGAAATGAAAGAGAAAAGGATGATCGTATTAACGGATATACAAAAATTAAAAAAAGAAAAAGAAAAGAAACAACTTTTTGATGAGATATTTTAAGGCAGTTGCTTATTAACTAGGGAACTTTCTGCATACTGGATTGTCACACTGCTTATTCTTACAGGGTTTCGTATGCTGTAACACTGGCCCTGGCTAGCTGCAACAAGAGTGAATTTCCACCATCTTTCCATATCTTAAGACTAGACTAAATGCAAAGGAACTAAAGGCAACATGCCACCTAGGACACTGTTTCTCACAGTCAGCAGGAAACACATTCTTCATAAGATTGCTATTTTTATTTACAAAAAAATGTGGGGCTGTTTGTTGTATCATCATTAAAACAGTCAGAGGATAAGGAAAAGTTGATGGATAACTTCCTGACGTAAATGAATATCTTTTTTTTTAAAAACTCCCCTAAGAGGTCAATAACATGCTCTAACACAGAAATACAGATTTTAGTGCTTATAAGAAGAAACCTCGACAGTAATGTCCCAAACTTGGTAGGAGTTCCTTCCATGCAAAGCAAAGCAAAGGAAAAGGCTGAAGAAAAGTGTAAAGTTTTTTCCACTGATGACTTACATCCTCTCATTAATATCAGTGGAAGTGTCCTTTATCTTTGGGTACAATTCTAGAAGAGGCTTTCCTGTGCCAGGACTTTTTAGTCCTGGAGAAAGAGAGGCCCCAACTGGCTACAGATTTCCATGCCTTCCTTCCCTACAGTGCACATGGTATGTTCTTATCTGATTATTTTCCTTTTCATGCAACTAGAAAACATGGTCCATGAAGGGAAAGAGTTCTGTCTTCCTTATCCCTATAAACCCAGTGTACAAAACAAGCATTTAGCATTTGTTGAATATATGTATAACTGTAAAGTTTCCAAAAATGAACTTTTGTTTTTGGTTGTCTTTCCATTTAGTAGCTGAAAGAAAATATTCATAGTCAACAAGACAGTCTTTTTTAAAAAAAAAGTTAATGAAAAGTATGTAAAAAAGTTCCTTTTAACTGTGCTTTGTACACATATTTATAGAGTATGTTAACACTAACATGCCGATTATGCAAATACCATAAATTAAACACCAACTCTAGTAAAATGTAAATATTTCTGTCAGCCTATTACAATGGTTCTCAAACATTATTGTTTCAGAATCACTTTATACTTTTAAAATTGAGGACTCCAAAGACTTTTGATTTTGTGGGTTATATCTATAGATATTTACCATATCAGATTAAAATTTATAAAATGTGAAAAATTATTTATTAACTTAAAAATAGCATAGCTTGTTTTTATAATTACTATAATTTTGAAAAAAAAAGTAAAAGTAGAAATGTTTTTAATTTTGCAAATCTTTGTAACATCTCTTTAATGTCTAGTGTAATAAAAGACAGCTATATTCTCATAACTTCTCTTACATTCAATCTGCTTAATACCTTATATCATAAGATTGAAAATGTTTTTTATTCAAGGAAATAGATCCTCAAAATACCTATAGCTAACACTGTACTTGATGATTAAAGACTAAATACTTTTCCCCTAAGATCAGGAACAAGGCAAATGTGTTCAATTGTGTGCCTCCTATTCAACATAGTACTGTAGGTGCTAGCCAGCACCATGGAGAGATTAAAGAAAAGTAAAAGCCTATGGACTGGAAAACAAGAAATATTTCTATTTGCAGATGACATACTTATTACATAGAAAACCCAAGGAATCTATAAAACCAAACCAAAAGCAAACCAATCAACCAACAAAAAGCCCTAAGAATTGCTAAAACTAATAAGTGAGTTCAGTAAGATAATCTTTAATTTATATATGCTAGCAATAAAAATGTGACCATAAAAATTAAAAATAAAATGTGAGTTACAATCATTCAAAAAATGAAATACTTTGGTATACATCAAATAAAACATATAATATAGGATTTGTAGGCTTAAACTGTAACATAATAAAAATAAATAAAAATGATCTAAATAAATATTCATGGATTGGAAGATTTAACATAGTAAAGATGTCAATTCTTCCCAAATCAGAACTCTAGCAACATTTCTTCTAGATATAAATAAAATTATTCTAAAATTTATATAGAATTGAAAAGAACTTAAAATAGCTAAAATTTTTGAAACAGAAGAAAAAACTGGGGAGAATCTTATTACATAGGTTCAATAATCAAGTTTGTATATTGTCAGAAGGAAAAATTATTAGAACAGAACAGAGAATCTACACATAGACCCACACAAATATGACCATGTAATCTTTGACAAATGTGCAAAAACAATTCAATAAAGAAAGGATAACTTTTCAATAAATAGTGCTAGAGCAATTAGATATCCCGAGGGGGAAAAACTGAACCTCCATCTAAACCTCAGACTATATACAGAAATTAAAATGAATCATGAACCTAAATGTAAAATTATAAAAGTTTTAGAAAAAAATATAAAACGTAATGTTTGAGTTTTAAGGTTAGGCCAACAGGTCTTAAGCCTGACATCAAAAATACAATCTATAAAAGAAAAACTTGATAAACTGAAACTCATTAAAATTAAAAATTTTGACCATGAAGACCCTTTTAAGAGGATAAAAAGAGAGGCAATCTACTTGGAAAAGAATATTTGCGAGTGACATATCTGACATAAGACACTGTCTAGAACAGTGGTTCTCAACCTTCCTAATGCTGCGACCCTTTAATACAGTTGCTCATGTTGTGGTGACCCCCAACCATAACTAAAGCATAGTGATTAATCACAAAAACAATATGTAATTATATATGTGTTTCCCAATGGTCTTAGGTGACCCCTGTGAAAGGGTCATTTGACCCCCAAAGGGGTTGTGACCCACAGGTTGAGAACCGCTGGTCTAGAATATACCACAAACTCTCAGAGCTCAACAGTAAACAAAGAAACAAAAACAAAAAGCAATTCAATTAGAAATGAGTAAAAGAAATGAAGAGACACTTCACTGAAAAGAATATACAGATGGAAAATAAGCACATGAAAAGTTAATCATATCATTCACCCATTAGGGAAATGCGAATTTAAGCCATGATGAGGTATTACCATACAATTACCAGAATAGCTAAAATAAAAATAGTGACTCCAAAAGCTGGCGAGGATGCCAAGAAAACTTTCACTTAACTTATACATGGTTGGTAGAAATACAAAATGGTATGCCACCTCTGGTAGACAGTTTAACAATTTATTCAAAACTGAACATGAAACTACCACACAACCTAGCTATGGCACTCCTGGACATTTATCTCAGAGAAATGGAGATATTTTCACACAGAAGCCTGTACACAAATGTTTTTTAGCAACTTTATTCATGAAAGCCCCAAATTGGAGTCAGTCCAGATCTTCAATGAATGAATAGCTAAACATACTGTGGATTATCAGGAATGACCAAGAATTTAGATAGATATCTATATAGCGTCCTCTAAATTCCAAACTTGCAGAAGTAAAGAACTGAATATTGGTTTCCGGCTCTTAAAGAGAACAGGTAGGGTAGACAGAAGTCAATGCTGCTATAAAAGAGTAACAGGAACAATGCCTGTTGTGACAGAATTATTCTTATCTTGATTGTATTGGTATTAATATCTTTGTGATACTGTACTATAATTTTAAAGATGTTAAATTACTGTTGGAGGAAACTGAGTAATGGGTTCACAGGATCTCTTTGTATTATTACTTTCAACTGCATTTGAACTACAATTATCTCTCAGAATAAAAAGTGTGTATATATGCATATACACATGGTTTAACTAAAAAAAATGTATATATGTATATATACTTACATATGTATTTTTTAAAACTGGAGATAAAGTCATTGGCTTTGGAGGGATGGTATCTAGAATGGCATAGAGTTAGTCGAAAATTAGTTTACTTTTCATTTTTTAAAAATTAGAAGACATCATGACTAGTAGTGTTCTAAGGATTTAGATAAATAATAATGGGAGGAAGAGTGTTTACTGGGAGTGTTAAAATTTTTTTCTTTGGGAACACGAATGAGATTAGTGCCATTATAGAAAGAGACATGAGAGAGACAGTCTCTGCTCTTTGCCATGTGAAGATACAGTTAGAAGATGGCTGATTAAAATTGCCAAAATTTGGAAGCAGCCCAATGTCCATTAGTAGATGAGTGAATAAAAAAGCTGTAGTACATTTACACAAGGGAATACTACTCAGCCATAAAAAAGAAGGAAATCTTACTCTTTATGGCAGCATGGATGGACCTAGAGAGCATTATGCTAAGTAAAAAAAGCCAGTCAGAAAGAGACAAATATCATATGATTTTACTTATATGTGGAACCTAATGAACTATCAAGCAAAACAGAGACAGACCCATAGAGAGCAGGTTGACAGCTTTTGGGCAGGGGGTTTGGGTTGCTGCGTGACAGGCGAGGGTGTTGAGGAAAAAAGAAAAAAGAGAGAGAAAAACTCATGGACATGGGAAGTAGTGTGGAAATTGCTGGGTTGCAGGGGAAGTGAAGGAAGATGGGAGACAAAGGATGATGAACAGAGACTTGACTTGGGGTGGTAAACACACAATACACTGTATAGACGATGTATTATGAAATTGTGCACCTGAAACATGTATAATTTTGTTAACCAGTGTCACCTCAATAAATTCAATAAAAGAATAAAAAGAATAGTGTTCTCACTAAGCACCAGATATTCTGGCATCGTGATATTAGGTTTGTCAACCTTTGTAACTGCAAGAAAGAAATGTTTGTTGTTTAAGCCATCCAGTCTATGGTGTTCTGTTATAGTAGCCCAAGCTGACTAAAACAGACCTTATAATACTCTAAGAATTCAGAAGGATTACTATGTAAAAGGGTGAAATATTGGCCTTACCATGGAAACCCATATTGTAGGAGCCAAGTCCTGTTGGCATGTGATGGCACAGTAAGAACACACTAGGCTGAGGGGGCCTGCCCACTGCCGTGGCTTCTCAAAAACCATGACATTCAGTAGAAATGATTCCCTTTAGCATTTCTGTATCTACTTTGTGAGTCTGGGAGATAGAGAAGGGAAGGGACTGATTGTTTTCAAAGGGCCTTGGAGAAATTGTGAAGAGAAAACATAATAGACTTTTCAAGGAGTCTTTTAGTTAAGCCATTGAGTCTAGAAAACTTTGAGCATGGGAATACATGCTATTTGTTTTTATCTGCCTCTGTAGAGAGCCCAATTTGAATTAATTCAAATGACATTGTTTTCATAAACATACTAAGAGTCTGTGTATTACTTTTAATCAAATATAAGAAGTTATTTATGCCACAAACAATAATGGCATATTTTAAGAATAATACTTCCTCAGCAACTGCTTAGTCTAATCTCCTTATATTTTTACATGCAGGAAACTAAAGTTCTGTATAGCGAATGGATTTACTCAAGTCCAAAAACTAATTAGTGGTAGAGCAAGCCATAGACTACAGGTCTTTTGCTTCAAATTCATCGTTGTTAATTGTAATGTTTTATAACATAGAGGATATATTCTAGTGGCAATTTCTTTTGCTCCTTCTCTACAAAAACAGTAGAAAAATATAGAATGCATAGTGAAATATTTGATAACATTTGTGGCAGATACTTAGAATGTTATAATTTACAAATATTCCATGTCTTGCCTAGTGTTCATGTTGTGCAGAGTCTGGAAAGCAAAAATTGCATTTTCAAGATTCCCTTGTAGGTAGATTTTTGGATGTGTTTAGGTTCCCCAATCACATCATTTTGGCAAGATTTAGATTCAGGTCTGAGTTGTGGAGGGAGGAAGGCATCCATTTCATGGCTTTGTCTGGTGGAGGCAGCTAGCTTCTGTAGAAGCCCTGTTCTGCTGCCAAGGGCCTCTTTCTCATTCCCAGAAAACACTGTGATTCAGGGAGTCTGGGAGTTGCCTGGAGGGCCACCCTGGAGCCCAGTCAAACATTCCCTCCAGAGCCTTTCTGCTTATCCCAATTAGAGTGATTTGTGTTACCTTCAGTTGAACACTAACCAACACAGTGTTACCATGTGAAAAGCAAAAAAAGGATTGTAAAATAGGTTACCATGCAGAAATGGAACCCTGAAGATCTTGAGCTAAGAGAGGAAAGCATGGATTGGGCTGAGATTGGGAGAAGAGGCCTGTGTCAGGGAAGGGAAAGAAAGCTAGGAAAGGGCCCATGATGTCAAGTACTAGAAGAAATCAGTGACAATATAGTCACTCTTTTGTTATGATTGCCTTTTGGAAATCAACCTAAAATAAACACTTGGGTCCCACTGAGTATCTTGATCACCACATACCATCCTGGAAACCACATTAGAAAAAAATAAAAAAGTATGACTTCAGAAGTGGGTTTCTGGTAGAATTTCTATGTCTGCAAATATCTCCTGACATACTTGCTGATGCTTGATATTCCTTTAACAGGGAGCAATTTATACATAATTAGAAATAAAAGTGTCAAAATGAAAATGCTGATTGAGTTGATGTGCAAAATTCATTAACAGAAAAGTGTAATTGGTTAATTAAATGAGAGTACATGATAATTTCAGGACCCTTGTTGTTTTGGTGATAGAACTGATTAACATTGATATATGACCTACTGTGAACCTGGCATAGGGCCTCATGTTTTTACACACTCCATGACAGTTAGTATCACTGCAACTCTGTAGTTTTGTGCAGTATTTTTATTCCCATTTTTCAGGTATAGAAACTGAGAATAAAAAAGATGAAAAACCTTGCCTGAGTCATGAAGACAAGGCCTGAGTCAGTGGTTTATTCAATTTCATAATTTTGAATTGGGTCAAGTCTATTTGCCTTTGCGTGGTTAAGGGCAAGTTGAAACTATGCTCAGATACAGTTTTCTCATGGGAAGGCAGTCGGGAAGTTCTGTTCTACATGATTAATGCCTTTTTTTCCTTTTAAGATGGCTTACTCTTCTTTTTATAAAGGGCTTATTTGGCCCAGAGGATTTATTAAGAACAACCACAACAAATAACATTTGAATATCAGTTTACAGTCTACTCTGTTTTCTTGCAATTCATTTTTTATACGCTCTCTCTTTTTATCTTTACAACAACTGAGTAGAGACAGGTACTGTTTCCTTCTAATTTTAAAATGTAAATTGAGCCTGAAAAGTTAAATTTATTGCCTCAAAGTACTCAGTAAGTGAAGATTCTGGATCCTAAATGCAAAGACTCAGTCCACATTCTTCACTAGAATCTATTATTGTTTATGAGTTAACTACTGACCTGGAGAAACTCAAGACATCTTTTTTTTTTTAAGTGTATTTTATTGATTATATTGTTACAATAGTTCCAATTTTTTCCCCTTTGCTCCCCTCTGCCCAGCACCACTCCTCCCCCAGCAATATCTCCCCCACCCCCGCCCCAGTCCATTTCCATGGGTCGTACATACAAGTTCTCTGGCTTCACCATTTCCTATGTTATTCTTTTAAAAAAAAAGTAATTAATTAATTAATTATTTTAACAATAAAATCAAGACATCTTGAACCACATGGAGGACCAAGGCTATGGGAAAAATAGTTCTCTTTAATACTTTATCTATCTTATCCCCAGGAGCCACCTATGCTATTGATCACATTATATGTTAATTGTTTATGTCTGTCTTTCCAGTATTCTGCACAGTACAGACAATAAGGAGTGGCATTTTACCTTATTTATTTTAATAGTTCTAGTATCTAACATAATGCCTTGCATAAAGCAGGCATTCAATATACTTTAATTAATGAGTACCTCACAAATATTAACTTTCAAAGCAGGATAAAAAAATAAATTTTTCACTCCAGTGTTTTAGCTGACTTTTTTTTTCTTTTTTACAATGATGGATTTAGTGTATGGTAACTAGCATGATGCATAAAAAATATTAGTGCTGAAGTAATTTGTGTACTTTAGAAACACCCATTTTTACTACCAGCTATACTTGGTCAAATATTTTACCAATTATTTTACTACTAATTAAAAAATCTTGATAGAAGCACCTGTTCTAGAAGAGTACATTGTTGTGATTTTCTTCCCCCTGCATGCATTGGATTAGTAATTTTCTTTCTTTCTTTCTTTTTATTTATTTTTATTTTTGGTGCCAAAACCAAATGGCAAAAGTACCTGCCTTTGGGATCATGATAAATAAAGTTGCTCCAAAAGTGAAATTCAATCTGGGCTTTAAGTCATATTGCCAAGTGCTGGCCAGTGAAAACAACCATTAAGAGAAAGAATCTTGATTTACTTCTTCAATTTTCTCATGCAGACAGAGCATTTGTGGTCAAATGGCATCTAAATTGAATTAAAAAACTCCAATTTTAAGTCTTTATTTTTTAACCTTTGTATATGATGGAAGACTTGCAAATCTACTCTGGAAATCTCCCAAGTTTGAATGGGTGTTTGCATTTTTTTTTTTTTTTAACTGCCGGAAACATCTAGCTTTGTTGAAAATGTCCATATAGTTTTCAGGTCATTTTGCAGCTCCGGATACATAAATGTTTCAAAGAGTTGTTGACTCAGATATCATAGGTGTGGCCTACAGGATTTACAATATTTGAAAGGCAGAATGAAATAGAGCAGAAGTCTGATGAGCCCAAATAATTCTAAATCACCTTGCTGCTAGGAAATTTGCTTTTCTTGTCAGTTGTCTTCTATCATAAGAAAGAATAGTAGCTTCTGCTTGGAGATGTTTATTTGAAAAAATTCTGAATTAATTTGCTTACACTGGATTTATTTAAGAATTAGTAAATAGTAGTTGCAGAGATTATGGCCTCTGGGTAGTCAGAAAAAATAACATAGGATATGAATATGAAATGAAAATAGATTCAGAATTGGGTCAAACCAATGAATTTTTATGTATTTATTTTAGCACTATTCACATTATATTAGAGCTAACCCCTTCTCTGTCTGATTTATCCACTGAGTTACTTATTTACTATCTTATCAATATTAGAGGCTAAATTTTATTTACCTTTGAAAAATCATGTTACTTGTGTAATCTAGCACCATTATCAAACCAGTTCATGACACATAATAGATATTCAATAAATAGTTGTTGATTCTTCAAGGATTCTGCATATATGCTATATGAATACTGCCTTTAGTTGTAGTCTATGGTGAATATCAAGTGGATGTAGATTATTCACTCCAATACAAAATAAATTTTATAATATAACTAATACTTCAAATAATAGGTTTATTTGAACCAGGTCTTTTGAGACTAATGCTAATAAAATTTTAAATGTTTTCTCTTTATGTTCAAATATATAGAGAGAAATTCTTGAAATAAATTAGGCAAATAACTTAATTTGTTATATTATGATTTTTTTACAAATTGCACACAAAATGTATATATATATATGTATATATATATATCTTTTGTTCTTTCAACCATTACTATGAGGTAGAAATACTATTATCTATTATCGGCAGCCGTCCGTCTCGAGAGACGATGGTGTAGCTTCTTAAGAGTCTATCTGCACCGCCGAGAATGGCTGTGCAGTCCAACTCGGGAGTGACACGGTATCTGTCTCCTCCCGTGTTGAATTGACATCTTGTGATGACGCTGGAGTGTCCTCTCCAGTGAAGCTGAAGCTACAGAGCCTGGGCAGGGTGATATGGAGGGTCTGCTGTTGCCCATGCAGCAGACCCCCCCTCTCTTCGCAGCTGAAGGATCCAAGGGAAAGACGGAGTCAATACAGCTTGGCTTCAGGTGCGCCGCAGGAGTTGCCGGTGTTGACTACAACGTCAAACCGCCTTAGGGACTCCGGCTCCGGATTTTCTGTCGGGGTTTACTCCCTTAGCCTTTCCCCTGAAGAGGTATGCCGCAAGGCAGCGGAGGTTTTTTGGAGTCAGAGTTTTCCTTCTCTGATGTGCCCTGACTGGAAGATCGAACCAGCGACACTTAGCTCGCAGGCCGACGCTCAATCCACTGAGCCAAACCAGCCAGGGGTGGTAGAAATACTAGGTGTCTTATTATTATTAATTCCACTTTACACAAATGAAAGGCAAATTTCAGAAAATTCAAATGAACTTGTATACACACACACACACACACACACAATTTATTTATTTATTTGTTTGTTTGTTTATTTATTTATTTATTTATTTATTTTACCTGCTAGGTATTGGACAAAGGATTGGAACACAAATTTTCTGACTTCAAATACTCTAAATTTTTTTCACTCCATGCTATTTTGCTTTTAAAACTACAGCAGATGAGGTTAAAATTTGTTGATTTGAAGTGGTTGTTAGTTAAATTTTGGAAACCAGGTGTTTTTTTTTTTCTGGTTTATTCCATAAATATGAAACTGGTTGTACCTTGAGGCTGAGGGGTATGGTGAAAAGGACCTGGATTTGAAGTCAAAGTTTGAATCTCAGCTGTACCACATGGATGTGCCTTTAGTTACAAATCTTTATAGAGTTCTTGAGTAAAATACAAACGAATAAAATAAGTAAGGAAGAACTACTGAGACATCAGAAAAATGTTTATGAATTTGAAACCTTACTTAACCATTTGGTAACAGTGTTGTCTCATCTGTAAAATGGAGCTGATTACACTTACTGCTCAGTGTTGGATAAAGGATAAAATGCAAAGCATCCTAGACTAGAACTTGGATATTGTATTAACACAAATGCCACTGGTGCGCTGAATCCTGCGATAAAGCAGATAATTAATTTGGCCTCCTATATCTTATCTGAATATGCCTATGCTTAGACACATTTTATAGTTTCAAAATGATAAACTGTCTCATTTACATTGTTTTATCTAAAAATATATAATTATAATCTTTCTATGTTATAACTTTTATAGTTCTATGTTCTAAATGAATTTTGGGATAACATCATGTCAGATTAACTGTGCAAAATGTTAGGCTTATTTATTGACATGTTATACTATCATTGATGCTATTGGTATTTGTATATGATTTTTACAATCTCTTTTTCATTTATTAAAATTTATCAAATCTATACCTAGGAAGATATACTTCACTCTTCAAAGCCCTTTCTGGCTTAAGTCATAAATAAGATTAATGCGATGGGGACATTATCTTTTATTAAATCACATATTTTGACAATTTTCAGTATAAATAGCTATTTATTTTCTTACTCAGTGTTTAGTGTTTGAACTTTGGCCTCTTTCTGGAAGTTGTAACTAAAAATTGCAAAAAAAATAAATAGTCTTTTAAGTATAATATGTTTGACATTAATTAGTTTCCACTCTTGAATACTGGTATGAGAAGCATAAATGTATGTCTTAGAGTCAGGAGACTACACTTAATAAGTGAATGAATATTTACAAAAACTAAAACAAAAACAATATTGTATGTAAAATGCTTCTGGCTAAGTAGGAGTCTATGTTAAGAGAAAAGAAAGGAAAGCAGTCTTTTCGTATGTATTAGGCATTTAGAATAAACATTTTGAGAATGTCAAATGATATGATATTGAATAATCTTATTTTTATTTTTGTCACTTTTCTTTAATGTATTTATTATATATATTAAAAATAATAACCACATAACGAACAAAAAGAAGTCACCTGTCATGATCCAAAAGATCACTTGTAACAGTCAAAGAGTTATCAGAAAATGTCTGACCCTAAATTGCCTACCATCTTTATTTAAAAACTGTGCTTTTAAAGGTTTTTCTATTAAAACGTTATCATGTTTTGCCTTTGGTTTCTTTTTTAAAAAAATTATTTTATGTATTTATTTATTTTTATTTTTTAAAGCATATTTTATTGATTATGTTGTTACAGTTGTCCCAATTTCTTTTCCCTTTGCTCCCCTCTGCCCAGTACCCTCCTTCCCTCCAGCAATCCCACCCCACTTAGTTCAGTCCATGGGTCATGCATATAAGTTGTTCGGCTTCACCCTTTCCTATGTTATTCTTAAATTCCCCCTGTCTATTTTGTACCAACCAATTATGCTTCTTAGTCCCTGCACCCCAATTTCTCTCCCTTCCCCCTCGTAGCTGATAACCCTCCAATAGATCCCTATACCTATGATTCTGTTTCTGTTCTGGTTGTTTGCTTAGTTTGTTTTTGTTTTTGTTTTTTAGATTCAGTTGTTGATAGGTGTGAGTCTGTTGTCATTTTAATGTTCATAATTTTGATCTTCTTTTTCTTAAATAAGTCCCTTTAACATTTCATATAATAATAGCTTGGTGATGATGAACTCCTTTAGCTTTACCTTGTGTGGGAGGCATTTTATCTGTCCTTCCATTCTAAATGATAGCTTTGCTGGATAGAGTAATCTTGGTTGTAGGTCCTTGCTTTTCATCACATCGAATACTTCTTGCCAGTCCCTTCTTGCTTGCAAAATTTCTTTTGAGAAATCAGCTAACGGTCTTATAGGCATTCCTTTGTAGGTAACTCTCTGCTTTTTTCTTCCTACTTTTAAGATTCTCTCTTTATCTTGAACATTTGGCATTTTAATTATGATGTGTCTTGGTGTGGTCCTCTTTGGGTCTAGCTTGTTTGGGACTGTCTGTGCTTCCTGGACTTGTATGTCTATTTCCTTCACCAAATTTGGATAGTTTTCCTTCATTGTTTTTTCACATAATCTTTCAATTTCTCTCTTCCTCTTCTCCTTCTGGTGCCCCTATGATTTGGATGTTGGCACGTTTAAAGTTGTCCCACAGGTTCCTAAGCCTCTCCTCATTTTTCAAAATTCTTATTCCCTTATTCTGTAGTTGTTGACAGTTTTTTTCTTCCTTATGTTCCAAATCATTGATCTGAACCCCGGTTTTCTTCCCTTCATCATTGGTTTTGTGTGGATTTTCTTTTGTTTCATTTAGCATAACCTTCACTTCTTACCTTATGCGTTTGCCATAGTTAAGCATATCTGTCAAGTCTGTGAGCATCTTTATCAGCAGTGTTTTGAACTCTCTGCCTCTTAGGTTGTCTATCTCCTCATCTGTGAGGTTGGCTATCTCCTCGTTGCTTAGTTCTCCCACTGGAACCTTGATCTGTTCCATCTTTTGGGCCATACTTCTCTGTTTCCTCATTTTGACAGGCTCCTGTGTTTGTTTGCCTCTGTATCTTAGGTAGAACTGTCACACTTGTTATGTTGTAAGGAGTGGAGCCTTAGATATTCATCAATACAGGGCTACCTGTTTCACGATGTTGTGGTGCTCTGTGTGGGGGAGGGGTCTGAGAGGGAATAATGCTGATAGCTCAGCATTTGCCCCCTTTCCAGGCACTTCTCCCACTTCTGTATGGGACCAGAGTCTCTCTAGCTGTTGCCTTGACCATCGTTCCCAGAGTGGGTAGGTTTGCAGATATTCTAGGACCGTAAGGGCCCTTTAAATAAATGGACTCTGCTGAGAGACTGGCGGCTTCTTCCTCCACCCCAACCCCCACTGTTTCTCACAGTCAGAAGCAATGAGGCTTTACTATCCCTGGCACTGGAACCGTTAGCTGTGCGATCTGGCCTGGTGCTGGGAGCACTCCCCAGTTGTCCCTCTTGACTTTTTAAAATGTGTGACTATGCTTTCTGTTGGTCTGCCACTGCCACCGCTGCTGCTGCTGCTGCCACCACCACACCATGTCCTCTCTGCCCCGGCTCTGCCCTTCCTACCTGTCTGGATGAGTATTTCTTCTATATATCTTTATTTGTTGGACTTCCATGCAGCTCAATATTCTAGAACTTCTGGTTGTCCCTTGTTTTGAGGTAGTTGTATTCCTTCTTAGTTGTAGAGGGAGACTCAGCGTGTCTCTCTTGGCCTCCATGTTGCCTGGCAGTCTGTTTGGTCTCTTTTTAAATTCAGTGTTCAGTTGATATGTAAGGAGTTAACAAGCCACTGCCAAGATAAAGCTGATCTGCTCACAATGGAAGGTGGAAGGTGGAAATATAGATGATGAAGGATAGATGGAGCATGCAGAGACTCAGATGTGAAGACACTCAGGCTTTTTCTTGCCAAGACTTTTCTAATGATTAGGAATGGCTATGCATGCTGCCATGTTGGATGAGATGACTGGGAGTCAGCAGTAGGAAAGAAGCTGAAGGCAGTGGAACAGTGTTCCTTGTTTTTTTATTTCTTTTTTTTATTGTTCTATTACAGTTGTCCCAATTTTTACCCCATTGCTCTCCACTGCCCTGCCTGCCTGCCACCACTCCCACAGAAAGACTTCTTAATTATATATATTTTAAATCCTCACCCAAGGACATACTCATTGATTTCAGAGAGAGAAAGAGAGGGAAAGGGTGGTGATGGTGAGAGAGAGAAAAATCAATGTGACAGAGAAACATCTATCAGTTGACTCTCATATGCACCCTGATAGGGGTCTGAACCAATAACCCAGGCATATACCCTGATCAGAAATTGAACCCATGGCCTTTTGGTTAACAGGAGGACACTCTAACTTATTGAGCCACACTAGCCAGAGCTCCTTAATTATAACACACTAATTAAGTGCAGTTCTCACTCCTCTTGGTTGTTACTGGAAGAAATAGGTATGAGAATCTGGGAAAGAGCAGACCAATGGCCTGGGAAAATCTTTCTGATAAGGAGAGGCATCTTGATGCTTATTTTTTTTAAAATTAAAATCAGACTTTAGATTTCTACATTTAATTTAATTATTATATGTGATAGGGTCCACAGATATACTTTAGAAGCATTTGAAAATCATTGACACTTGACAAAAATTTTATTTTCACATCTGTTTTTCTTGGGATAATATTCACAACTTCATTTTAATTACTTTATATTTCAGCTCTATGTTTTAAAATATTTCTTTTGTTTGATTTTATCTGCTATCACTTTTGGTACTCAACAAGTGATTATTCTCATTTTTAGTTGATATATTGACTTTGGTACTGTAGTGTGTGGGGGGAGTACAAATAAATTCTTTTCAATGGTACAATAAATTATTTTGAATGTCTGCTTCTATCATTGCTGTTTTTGTTAAGGTTGGTATCTGTATATTCTAAAAATTCTATTTCCCCAATATCTACTTCAGGGTTTTCTTCTTGGCTGTCCTCTTGTTGCTGGTTCTCCTTAAGTGTATTTTTTCCTTATTTAATTATGACTTTTTTAATCCTCATGTGTCAGTTTCATATTTTCATTTTTCCAGCAGCCAAAAGAATGAGAGGTCTCTGTACCTGCAGAAAAATGGTGGGAAAATTAAAAACTTGCTCTGTGAAAGACTGTGATGGTTAATTTAACTTTTCAACTTGACTGAACCAAGGGGTACTCAAATATTTAATCAAACATAATTCTGGATGTGTATCTGAGAGTGCTTCTGGATATGATAAACATTTGAATTGGCAGATCTAGTAAAGGAGATTGCACTCCTTAATATGGGTGGGCCCAATTCAGTCAATCCAACCTGAATAGATACAAAAGGCTGAGTAAGAGGAAATTCCCTCTGCCTTCTGCCTTGAACTGGGCATTGGTTTTTCTCTTGCTTTTGGACTTGACCTAATACATTGGCTCTTCTTGGGTCTTGAGCCTGTCAGCTTTCAGACTGGAACTTACACCATTGGCTCTCCTGTGTCTCCAGCCTTTTGACTTTAGATCTTGGGAATTCTCATGTGAGCCAATTCCTTATAATTAATACTGTATCCTTATATATGCTTTATTTTCTCAAGAACCCTGACTAATACAGCCCATTAAAAGGATTCAGAGAAGGTGCAGACCAGGAAAACAATATTTGCATATGATAAATCTGTCAGAGGACTCAATTAGAATACATATACAACAAACTCTTAAAACTCAAAAGTAAAAACTTCCAAAAAATCCAATTAGATAATAGGTAAAATGCTTAAATGAATATTTCACCAAAGAGGATATACAAATAGCAAATAAGCCAATGAAGAGACATTCAAAATCATTAACCATTAGGGAAATGTAAATGCAGATCACAATGAGATTGCATGCTATCAGAATGGCTAAAATAAAAACAGTAACAACATCAGATGCTGGGGAGCATATGGGAAAACTGGATTGTTCATACCTGGCTGTGGGAATGGAAAATGATAGAGGTCCTTTTGGATTACAGTTAGGCAGTTTTTTTGTAAAGCTAAAATGCAACTACCACGTGACTCAACAATTGAACTCCTGGATATTTATCCCATAAAAATGTAAATTTATGTTCACACCAAAACCTGTACATGAATGTTAATATCAGTCTATCTATAATATTTCCAAACTGGAAACAACTCAGACACCTTTCAATACATAATGGTATAATAAACTGTGGTACATACATACTATGGACTATTACATAGCAATGAAAAAGAATGCACCAAGGATATGTGCAACAACCTGGATGAATCTTCAGAGAATTATGCTTGGTAAAAATAAAGCCAACCCCAAAAGATTACATACTGTTTGTGTCCATTTATATGATATTCTTGAAATGACAATATTTTAGAAATGAAGACCAGTTAGTGGTTTCCAGGTGTTAGGTATGGAGTGTGTAGGGTGGAAATAGCTACAAAGGGGAACATACAAGTTCCTTATAGT